>NC_045444.1:126857599-126925207 GCF_002776525.5 Piliocolobus tephrosceles | reverse complement strand
GTCCTGCCCTCAGGGGCCCCCAGGAAGAGCTGGCAGCTCACAGACGCACTGGGGCCCCCATCAGGTGGGGTAGACCCCAGGTCCTGCCCTCAGGGGCTCCCAGGGGTGCTAGCAACAATGGAAACGTGTTTCCCGTGGGGGGGTCAGGGCGTGATAGAACTGGGTGGGGAGCAGAGAGTGGGCTCCTAGGAGAGCTGAGGGCACCCCTATGGGGCTGGTGCTGTTGCCGGTCCTGGGAAGGACCGTTCCAGAAGGCGAGGCCCACGGGGGACCCCACTGGTGCCCGATACTGGCCACTGGTCACGTGGCTAAGAAGGGGCCAGACCTGGTTCAGGGGTTCAGGTCTCAGCCCCAGTAATGGCGGTGTGTCCTGGGTGATCACTGGCTGCCTCTGAGCCTTGACTCCTTTATCTGGAAAGTGGGGTCATCTGACCTGCCATGCAGAACCATGGGGGCTCTGAAGATGGCATGGGTGCAGCAGGGGCCCTGAGTCCCCCACAAAGTGGGTTGGACACCCCACTCCATGCACTGGCTCCTTACCAAGTCCTGCCTCAGAAGCCAGCATGCCTTGGAGCAGCCGACATCGGAGAGAGGCTCTGGCCTCGCAGGTTTCTTGACCTTTCTGCCTCGGTTTCCCTGGCTACACAATGGGAGGCCCTCCCCAGCTCCACATTTTGTGACTAAATATGCCCCTCGCTCACCTCACAGGTCACCCTGGAAGGCACTGCAGCCACCAGGGGACCAAAGATACAGCCCTGCCTCTGGCCCCTTCCCTGTCTTCTGAGGTCCAAGCGGTCCCAGTCAGCCTCAGTTGTCAGGAAAGGGTCAGGAGGCTGGGGTGGAGCCATTTCTCTGTGAGCTCCGGCCGGGGGTGGGATCGGTGCCCGCTGGCCTGCTGTCCTCTGCCGTGCAGGTGCCCGCTTTGTGCTGATGCTGGGCTGAGCACTGGGCTCCGGGTCAGGACTGGCCAGGCCACCCCACAGGGCTCCTGGGCAGGTACAGGGACCAGTCAGTGCCTAAGCTGGGTTGCGAGACCTCGGGGACATGCTGGGCATCAGGGAACAGCCTGGGCACGTGCTGCTTGGCCTCCCACCTCTCGCCTGTTATCCCACCGGTTGCCTCAGTTTCCTCATCTGTTGCCCAGGGTTTGGATGTCCGGTGGCTGACACTCTGTCTTTCCCAGTCTTAGAAATTGCCGATGGTCCCAGCTCTGACTGCAGGCCCGACAAAGTGACCCCTCACCAAGGGCCAGGCTGCCCCCTTCCGCCTGTCCTGAGTCTGCTGCATACACTCACCTGCTCACTGACCACACGGCACCTGCTGGCCAGCTCATCTCGCTCAGCGCCGGCCTGGGCCAGCAGGTCCCTCAGCCGGGTCAGCTCCTCCTGCAGGAGCTCGTTCTCCTCTTGCACTCGGGCCATGGTGGCTGTTGGCTCCTGTACCCCTGCTGCATGGTACCTGGTTCAGCCTGGGTGGCCAGACCAGGGCCCACCCGCACTCAGTCTTGTGCCCTCTCTCCACGGTGGAACCCTGGGCTGGCCACCGGGCTCTAGCTGCTGGACCTGCCCGCATCTCCTGGGAGGGGCCCCAGCTCTGAGCCGGGGACCCTGACATAGGGAGGCAGACTTCACACTCTGAGCCCCGCTTCCTCTCATGTTAATTGGAATCCTACCACCTCAGAGTACCGGGAACCCCAATGCAGACCCAGGCCCAGGCCGAGCCCTAAACCAATGGCAGCAGAGTATGTGGGCGGCCTGAACGCTGGGCACTCGTCCTGTCTGTGAAGCCACGAGCCCTGCTGCTTCTGGGGGAAGGGACCTGGTCCCTGAGTAATAAGGTGCTTTTGTAAATACACACACAGCCAGTTACCTGGGCCTGCAGGAGGCCGGAGAGATCCTGGGAGAGAGGGATCCCTGGGACCCACGCGCAAAGGAGTCCTGGGCACACACTGAACAGGCGGCCTGGAGCTGATTCCTCAGCCGCCAGGTGGACAATTGGAGGCAGCACAGGGGCCTGGGGTGGGTGCAGGAAGGGCAGAGCTCGGGGGGTGGGCGCCTGTGCTCCCTGAGTGCCCGTGTCTAGCATTTCCACGCTGAGGGAGAAACCAACACCAATGAAGCAGAGACTCAGGTGGACACAAGGGTGCCACACAGAGGCAGCCCTGCTGAGGCCCTGCTGAGTGCCCTGTGGGTATTGATGTGATGCCCCTGAGGGTGGCCCTGTGGGGAGTGGGGCCAGCCCCGGGCCCAGGACTGTCCCCCTCACCGTCACCTTGGGGTGGCTCCTCACTCAGGCTGCCGGCCACGATCTCACGGATACGGGCGGGCACGGGGGTGGGTGAGGCCCGCCGGCCTTCCCCACGCACGGTCAGTGCCCGGTCTTCCCTGCTGGCCGTGGGACTCAGTATGGCGTCCTCCAGTCTCTGAAAGACACCCCCAGAGATATCTGGAGATGGCAGCCCCCAGCAGCTGCCAGGCACCCCCCTACAATCCCCCTGAATGGGAGCCACCACAGGGCCACCCCAAGGCAGCGGAGTGCCTTGGAGAGGACAGGGTGAGGCTGGGCAGGTCATTCAGGTGCATGCCTTGGTTCTCCACCTGTGGAGTGGGGCTGTGCCTGTCCCCAGGTTCCGGAAAGGAGGACCACACCCAGCCGAGGCCAGCAGGTACTGCGCTTGGGGCTCTGCCCTGTCTTGGTGGGGGCTGGGCTGAACGCTGGCTAAGCGGTCACCGGTCCCCTAGGGGATGCTGACAGCAGAGCCTTTGCCTCTGCTGCACAAGAAACCCAACATCCTCGCCCACCTGAAGCAGGTGGTCTCACAGCTTGTTTGCACGGTGGGGCCAGAGGAGGGACCGAGATCTCACGTAGCAGTCACAGAGCCCAGCGTGTGTGTGTGTGGCGTGGGGCGGGGGCTGAGGACGGGTTGGAGGGCTGAGGCTGAACCCATCCTTCTCTGCTCAGCTGCCCGCTGCCCCTCCGCAGGCTCGGTCCATCGGGAGGGTGGGCAGGCCTGGGGCTGCATGCTTGAGGCTCTGAGGATGAGCAGAGCCCGTGGAGCCCTCTCCTCCCACGGCCATGAATTCTGGGCAGAGTCTGGGACTCCCACCCTCAGGCTGCCCTCAGAGGGCTGCATGGGCCAGGGCAGTGAGGGCAGCGAGGACAGCCTTCCTTCCCAAGTGGGTCCTTCGTGGAAGCTGCCAGGGAAGAGACTCCAATAGGCCCAGAAGCGGGCAGGAGGGTCCAGGACCTGAGCTCACACTCGGGAGGTGTTTGCTGAGTGGCTGCCCTTCTGCCCCAGGAGCACCGGGTGTCCTGGGTATCCCAGCCTGGTTTTGAGGGTCTTGGGCCCTAATGGCATTTTGCTGGGCAAGGGCACAGCTTGGCGAGGGCCGAGGCACCAGGGCAGGGGACTCCTGCCAGGTGGAATAGATTACTGACTGTGGGCAGGACACATAGGGCTCTGTGAACACGGAAGTCGACTGTGCCAAATCAGCAGAAGCCCAGGCAGGATCCCACAGGAGTACACAAGGCCACAGCTGTCCCCTGGCCTGCTGCCTTAAGGGTATCTAAATTTCAGGCAGTGAATTAACTACTAAAGGGTGACCGGATGCTTGCCAGGGGAAGCTGGGAGGGGATGTCCACTCCTAGGGGCTCTCCAGCATGACACTCCGGCGGAGTCTGCCCAAGTCCTCCTTGCCTGGCTCCCACGTCAGCACGGAGGACCCCTCTCCCTGGGGTCCACAGAGCAGCTCCCCCACCTTGTGCCTCCCGCATCTTCCTCCTGCCCAGGGTCCTTGTGGGTGACCACCTGGCCGCCTCCTGCCTCCCATCTTCTCTTGGCCCTCCCTGAGACCCTGCTTGCGTCCCCGGATTCTGACCTCAGGCCTGGGCTGGTGGCTGTGCCCTGCTCCCCAACCCCGGCCCTCCTCCTGACCCCAGCCAGGCCTTCTGCACCTGGTATGTGCTGTCCCATGCTTCCTGGACACAGGCCTCATCCTCCATCTGCACCCCAAAGATCTCAGCACCCCTCGCCAAGGTTGGAGAGTCACCACGGACCCAGGCTCAGCATGGCACCTGGAGAGGCCCTATTCTGACCCTGCTGCCCTGTGAAGGTCAGCCACTCAGCAAATGCCTCCCAGTGTGAGCGGAGGTCCGGGGCCAGCCAGCCCTCCTGCGGACAGCTCCAGAGTCCGGAGATGCACCAGAGTCTGCATCTCAGTCCCCTGGGAGGTCTTGGGAGGTGTCTTCACGGCAGGTTTCCCTGCACTGCAGATTCCCCCACTGCCTCTTCTTCTGGAGGGAGTAATGGGCCCCCTTTGGGAGCAGCAGCCCAGTGGGGGAGGGGGAGGGACGTCCCTGCTCCTCCTCCTGGGCCCAGCTGGGACCCAGGTGCCAAGACCACCAACCAGGAGGAGAGCTGCCGGAAGGGGCTCCGCTATTCTGTCCTAAACCCCTTATTTTGTACAGCGGAGAATGGAGGCCCAGCAGGGTGGCAAGAGGCACCCCAGGCTCCTTGATCAGAGACCGTCAGGCCAGGCTCAACCCCCCAGGCCGGGAAGGGCTCTGCCCCGCCCTCCCTCCGCCTGCTCAGCAGCTCCCGCCCTGCGCTCCCCCGGGCATCAGCGGCGCCACCCGCTAACGGGAAGGCAGCAGCGTGGCGTAAACTTGACTCATTCCTAACATTTACAGAGGGTCACTTATTAGCGGGACGTCCCGAGAGGCGCTGGGGCGTAATGGGTTCCATCTGTGGACGGGTGCCTGCAATGGGCCGCGGCCCAGCTGGAGCCGGAGGGGGGCTCGGGGAGCGCGGGGGGTGCAGGGGGCGTTCAGGGGGGCGGAGGACGCAGGGGGCGTGGGGGGGGGCGGGGGCGCAGGGGAAGCAGGAGGCATGGAGGGGGCGCGGGGGCGCAGGGGGAGCGCAGAGGGGGGCGCGGGGACGCAGGAGGCGTGCAGGGGGCACGGGGGGTAGGGGACGCAGAAGGGGGCACGGGGGACAGAGGGGGCCAGCAGGGGGTCGCGGGGGGACGCAGAGGGGGGCGCAGGGGGCGTGACTTTGGAGTGTGAGGGCAGCGCCGCCCCCACAGAACCGCCGGAGGAGAGAAGGGCTGAGGGAAGGAGCGAGCAGGAGAGAGGCAGGAATGGGAGGGGAGAGAAGGGGGGGTCGGCGTGTCCGGAGGCCTGTGCCGCCAACCTAAGCGATTGGGACGCACCCGAAGCTGCCTCCTTCCCGTGGCTCCAGGGTGGTCCTGAGGCCCCTCCCCCGGGCTCCGTGCTGCCACCTGCGCCAGCGGTCCGGGCAGGGCATTCCCTCCGCGGCCTGTGGGTCCTTCTGGGCCTGCCCGTTTCCTGCTCGGGGCCTCTGAGGGGTGGGCCCAGGCTGGGGCCCAGGTCGGGCTGGGGGCTTCTATTCTAGAAGGCCTTGTGGTGGGATCTATTCTAGAAGGCCTGGATGTGGGAGGGAGCCCCAGGGCTGGAGGTCACTTTCCCTTAAGGTTCCAGACTCACAGTTGAGCCCGGTGTATCTTCCTCCCGCACCCAGCACCCTCTTCAACTCAACCTGCATTAAAGACCCCAGGGAGGTCACAGCCCCTGCGTGGAGCTACCCTAGGGGCAGCTGGCCTGCTCAACCCGATCCTGGCCCTGAAGGGGGTGGCCCAGCAGGGAGAGCCAGCGGGTCCTCACCGCTGCACCACCCCATTTGGTTGTATGGAGAGGGATAGCCGAACTTGGGGGAAATGTGGGCTCCCCATAACTCTGCCTCCCCAGGGTCAGAGCAGGGCTCCCCTCTAAGAGAGCTGGACTGGGTTCCTTGCTATGCCACCAATAAACAGAGACCCTGGGTGTGTTACCCCCCACCTCATGTCCCCATCTGTGAAATGGGAGCATTGGCAATCCAGGCCCTCCTGGGTCCCAGGGCCGGGGGCTGGGGCTCTGTGAGGGTGCAGTGGATGGACCACGTGTGGCCTCGGCTGCCTGCCCCCAACTGGCCACCAGCTCCTGGGAAATGCAAGCTGCTGGAATCTTGCCTGGAGGCAAACGACCTCCACCCTCTGATGGATTCAGAACCCTCCTGTGGATCCAGGGCTCCACCTGCACTTTGGCACTTGCTGGGGACCGGGGGTTTCAGGGCCGCTGCCAGGGCCTCGCCTCTTACACCCCTTCCACATTCTGGGGTCTTGGCCAAGATCCCGGAATGGGGGGCCAGGAGGTCGCCTTATCATACTCGATGTTGCAGATGGGGAAGCTGAGGCCAGGGACACGACACCAGCTCTCCACTGGGGTGGGGTGGAGCCAGAATGCACCTGCCAGACTGTACTGCCTGCAAAAGGCTTCCACCTGCAGGGAGGGCGCAGGGACTCTAGGCCTGCACCGAACAACCCAAGTCTTGGCTTTATCTGGAGGCCACACTGTTGCACTGATTCTGATCCTTGCACCTGGGGCATGACCTTGGAGAGGCTGTCAGGGGTCAGAAGCCCCGAAGGGAAATCCCCAAACCCTCGTCAAAGCCACCTGAAGCAGGGACGGTCAGGGGCCTGCTGAAGCTCAGACCCAAGGGGCACTGGCCCCACCAGCCCTCAGCAACCTCACCGCCCCTGCTGTCCCATCCTGCTTGGACGGTTGCCTGAGCTGGGGGCAGGACGGGGGCAGGGAGGGAGAGCATGTCCACTGGGACCCCCGCCCACCCACCAGCAGGCTCCTCGGTCAGCCTGGGTCACCCTCATTGAGGGGGTGGAGGGTGGACCCCCGAGTGAGGGGTGGGGTGGAGGCAGCTCCCAGCCAGAGGGTGGAGGGTGCCTTCCCCAAGCTCCAACAGTGCCCCCGTGTGGCCGCGAGGAGCGCTGCAGGGGCTGCCAGGTCCTGCTCTTGTAGAAGGGAGGCTGGGCTTGGGGGTTTGGACGGCATCAAGGACCAGTGCTCAGTGGAAAATGAAAGATGTGTGTCCACGAGAGTGAAGGCACGTGCCAGCATCAGCCCGCAGGGTTCTCCGCGCTCTCCACTTGCAAACGTTTTCACAGCCATCGTCCTGACCTGCATTGGAGGCTTCTGGCCTCCGCCTTAATGGGTGAGGAGGGTGAGGCTTGGCACCTCTGAGACTTGCTCAAGGGCACCTGCTCAGCAGCAGCGTTAGGACTGGGACTCCAGCCTCGGGCCCCCACTCGCGCACAAGGGTGGTCACTGATGAGCCTTCCCAGTGGCGGCGTCTGGACTTGGCTCCGCTGCAGGTCTCCTCCCCTGTGTGCCCCCTCCCCAGCCTGAGCAAAGGGCAGGGAACCAGGCAGCTTCTGGGCCGGGCAGCAGCCTCTTTCCTTCGGTCTCTGAGCCCAGCCGTGCTGTGGCTGCTGCCTTTCCCTCCCGGTCCCTCCATGGCCCTCCCAGCATCCCCGGGTGGGGTAGTCTGGCCTTGCCAGGAGCAGGCACAGCTTGGAGAGCACATCTGAGGACAGGGCCTGCGGCCAAGCCCAGCCACCGGACGTCTGCTTGCCGTCCTTCCGCAGCCTGGCCCGCCGCAGAGAGGGCCTTGGGCCGGGTGGCCTCCTGCCAGGCTCCATTTCCTTAGGAAAAAGAGCTTCTCTGTGCCTGGGATAACACCTGGCCTCCAAAATGCTGTATTTCAGCAACTGCTCAGTTTAAGTCTCCGTGTTTGTGGAGCACACTCTGGGCCTGGGCATCACCCCGGAGCGGGAACATGTCTCTGTGGGTGTCAGTTTGCTCTTCAGGTGGTGATAAATCTCAGCTACCCCTGCAGGAAGGACCCCGGCCAGGCATTGAGGCAGGGACTGTGGATGGGGAGAGACAACCTCTCATGCCCTTCTATGCCCCCAACACAATGCCTGGCACACAGACAGGCTTGGATGCAGTGCACTGCTCGGAAGACTAAGAGGTCAGCTGGAGCTGCCTGAGGTCCGCATCACTAACAGCAAAATGACCCAGAACAAGGAACTCGAGGAGGGCAAGGATGCTGTCTTTCCTTTTTGTCCCTGTGTCCCTGGTGCCCACGCAGGCTTCCTGGGGGAGGTGGGATAAGAAAGAACCTACCAGCTAGTGAGCCTGGGCACTGTGTCCATGTGGAGGGAGCTGTGGAAGCAAAGGTGGAGGGGGTGTGTCTCCAGGGAGCCACGCGGGGCCTGGGAGAGGGCCAGTGGGGATGGGGGTGAATGGGGTGGGGAGGAACCTGGAGCCAGACTGCGAGGGCCTCGAATGTGGTGTGGAGGACTGTGGGACGTGATCCTCGGACCACGGGGCTGGTAGGGGTTCCTGAGCGGGAGGATGGACCCGTGTCGTTAGCACAGTGGCCCTGGCTGTGCCTGACAAGACCTGGATGTGGCCTGGGAGATTTGGAGACGGGCTGAGCGTCTGCCTCTGGCTTGCTTGTGACAGTGTGGGGCTTGGTGATGGGCACCGTGGCCTGGCCACTTAGAAACCATCCACCACTCCTGTCCTGTGGTGGGGACTCTAGACTTGGGCCCTTGGGATCTCCTGAGTGATAAGCGTGTCTTTTGTTGGCCTAGGACACGGCTGATGGCCGGGCCCCTGGATAGCCGCAAAGTAGGGGCTGGTTACCAGAAAGACCAGGGCACGATTAGAGCATTGGTGCTTTCAGCCTCACACCCCGACATCTGGGGAGGGGAGAGGAGCTGTCTCTGGAGCTGATTACCAATGGCCAATGATTAAATGAATTTTGCCTACTTAATGAAGGTTCCATTAAAACCCCAAACCACAGGGCAGGCTGAGTTGCTGAATACAAGGCAGTGCTGTGGGTGGTTGGTGTACCCAGGGGCCTGGAGGCTCCGTCCCTGCCCCCTATACCTTGACCTGGGCACCTCTCCCTCTGGCTAGTCCTGAGTTGTGTCCTTTATAATTAACAGGTAATCAAATGGAAAAGTCACTTTGAGAGGTCTGTGAGCTGTTCCAGCAAATTATCAAGTTGAGCAGGGAGTTGTCAGAACCCCTAATTCATAGCCAGTCAGACAGAATACGGGAGGCCGAGGACTTGTGATTGGCATCTGAGGTGGGGCAGCTTTATGGGATCGAGTCCTTAAACTGTGGGTCTGTGCCAGCTCTGGATGGTTAGGGTCCGAACTGGATTGAATTGTAGGATGGCTAGCTGGTGTCCAGAGAGCTGGAGAATTGGCTGGTGTCAGGAGAAACCCACACATGTGGTGTGAAAAGTGGTGTGAGTAACAACAGTTTGGACAAATAAACCTTGCTTGGAGGGAAGTGCGTACATCAGAGAGGAAAAGAAGCAGGAAGGTAAGACGGTGCGGTGACTGTGGAAGACGGCATGATGGGTCCCCACAAAAGTAAACGTAGACTCTCTGCGATCCAGCCATCCACTTCTGGGCATCTACCCGGAAGAATTAAAAGTGGAGGCTCGAAGAAATATTTGTACCCCGAGGTTCACAGCAAGCGTTTTCACAACGGCCAACGGGCGGAAGCCACCCAGGCCTCCATTCAGAGACGAACAAATAAGCACAGGGTGATCCCTTCACGAGCAGAATATTACTCAGCCTTAAAAAGGAAGGAAATGCTGGCACCTGCTACAACATGGGTGGACCTCGAGGGTGTCATGCTCAGTGAAATAAACCAGCCACGAAGGGACAAATGCCATCTGATCCCCTTAGACGAGGCTCCCAGAGTCACCAAGTTCGTAGAGCCAGAGAGTAGGATGGCAGGGGCCGAGAGAGTGGGGAATGGGGCGCGAATGTCAAACGGGGACAGAGCCTCAGTTTGGGAAGATGAAAATTCTGGGGCTGCGTGTGGTGGCTTACACCTGTTATTCCAGCACTTCGGGAAGTCGAGGCGGGCACGTTGCTTGAGGTCAGGAGTTCAAGACCCTCCTGGCTACCATGGTGAAACTTTGTCTTCACTGAAAATGCAAAAAATAACTGGGCATGGTGGTGTGTGCCTGTAGTCCCAGCTACTGGGGAGGCTAAGGCACGAGAATTGCTTGAGGATGGGAGGGTGGAGGTTGCAGTGAGCTGAGATCGCACCACTGCACTCCAACCTGGGCGATAAAGACAAGACTCTGTCTCCAAAAAAGTTCTGGACGTGGTGGTGATGGTTGTTCAACACTGCGAATGTGCTTAGTGCTGCAGAATTCTTCCTAAAAATGATTAAAATGGTCAGTTTCATGTTATGTGTACTTTTCCACAATTTAAAGAGAAAAAAATTATTTTTATTTTTAAAAAATTTTATTTTATTTTTTTGAGACAGCGTCTCGCTCTGTCTCCCAGGCTGGAGTACAGTGGCACAATCTCGGCTCACTGCCACCTCCACCTCCTGGGTTTAAGCGATTCTCCCACCTCAGCCTCTTGAGTAGCTGGGATTACAGGTGCCCGCCACCACGCCTGGCTATTTTCAGTAGAGATGGAGTTTCACCATGTTGGCCAGGCTGGTCTCAAACTCCTGACCTCAAGCAATCCGCCTGCCTTGGCCTCCCAAAGTGCTGGGATTACAGGTGTGAGCCACTGTGCCCAGCCAGAAAAAAGAAATTTTTAAAAAGGCTGAACAATCAATGAGTCAAGCACATATTTCCAGAAGTTAGATGAAGAACAAACCCAGATAAACTGAAAGCAAAGGAAGAATGGATATGTAGGTTAGTGAAACACAAGCTAAGAATGCCATGAGGAGGATCAATACGCGGCTAGCATCAGAAACGAGGAAGGGGATGCCACTTCAGGACAGCCACTTCCTCCCCGCTGTGCCCGGGACTTGGGTTCCGGACCCAAGGCTGTCTGGAGTCCTGGGAAACCCCTGTCTCAAGCCCCCCCAGCAAAGAGGGTCAGCCGGTTACCCCACAGATCCTGCAGGCATCCGAAAGACAGGAGAAGATATTGTGAACAACTTTTGCCAATAAACTTGAAAATTTAGATGTAATGGACAATTTCCTAGAAAAATAGCGTGAATGGAAACTCAAGCCCAGAGAAACAGAGTTTGAGGAGCCCCCGGCTCTGAGGGAACTGGACTTCCTGTGGGAACTGGACTTCCTGAGGGAACTGGACTTCCTGTGGGAACTGGACTTCCTGAGGGAACTGGACTTCCTGTGGGAACTGGACTTCCTGTGCTGGGTTCCTTGTCCAGGAGCCTGTGCACCGTGCTTCTCCATCAGCTGTGGGTCTGGATGCTGGAGATTCCGAGCAAAGGCACGCCCCTCACCCCTCGAAGCAGTCACAGATATCCCCCAATTCATGTGTAATTTCAGGGGGCTTTGCGCTCCGCATGTCCGACTTGCTCACCCCAGGGACAGAGGTTGAGAGTTTCCAAGCCTGCCCCCTTAAATCCAGTTCCAGCTCTGGGGTGGGGGGCATTCTGGGGTGGGGGGCATTCTGGGGTGCTGTGCAGAGGTTGCTGGGGGGCTTCCAGAGGAGGGGAGAGCAGCTGGGGCTGGAGGTAGAGGATGTCAGAGGGGCTTCTCCTGGCCTGGGAGCATGTTCACCGTCTGTCCATAGCCACCA
This sequence comes from Piliocolobus tephrosceles, assembly GCF_002776525.5. Taxonomy (NCBI): domain Eukaryota; kingdom Metazoa; phylum Chordata; class Mammalia; order Primates; family Cercopithecidae; genus Piliocolobus; species Piliocolobus tephrosceles. Next base: position 126,913,751 of record NC_045444.1, on the reverse strand, counting down.
CCCCTAGTCACGGGGCAGGCTCCTGCATCCTCAAGTCACAGCCTTCTCCAGGCCCTGCGGTCTCCCAGGCTGTAGCTAGAGGGTGGAGGATTCCTACGGTTCTGCCGCCCATCTGGACAGCTGATCTGAGCATCTGGCGCCCGCCTGCTGCCTGCTCACTCTGGGGTAATGGCATCAAGATCTCAATCACTACAGCGAAAATAACAGGTGTCGGGAGGGCAGGCAGAGCTGACCTCACTGGGGCCTGTGTAGCCTCCAGATGAGTTTCCCGGGGACAGTGGGAATTTGGGGTCAGACAAAGCATCCCTCAGCCACATCTGCACGGCGCTCATGCCCTTGCCTGGTGGCAGCACCGGCCTCAGACCAGCCGCTAACCACAGCAGCTCCCTCCAACCCTTAGGCTCGGCTTTCCTGACATCCGAGGGGATGAGAGTCCTCACAGGGCGGCAAGTGTCCTGTAAATGTAGTATGCTAGCTCTCCAGCCTGCATTCACCAGCCCTGCTCTCAGAACTCATGGAGCCGACACCCAGGCAGAGCTGGCCGAACTCCAGGTGGAGGAGGTAGAGGTCACCCCCAGGTGGAGGAGGTGGAGGTCAGAGGTCACCCCAGGTGGAGGAGGTGGAGGTCAGAGGTCACCCCAGGTGGAGGAGGTAGAGGTCACCCCAGGTGGAGGAGGTAGAGGTCACCCCAGGTGGAGGAGGTGGAGGTCAGAGGTCACCCCAGGTGGAGGAGATAGAGGTCACCCCAAGTGGAGGAGGTAGAGGTCAGAGGTCACTCCAGGTGGAGGAGGTGGAGGTCAGAGGTCACCCCAGGTGGAGGAGATAGAGGTCACCCCATGACATCTCTTTGTCTCGTTGCATCACCTGATTCAAATATCCTGCCCTGAGTCCTCGTGCGGCCATTTGTGTGAGCAAATCCTGTGTCTACCCTGTCACTCAGTCACCTGCACCAGCTATGGCCACCTCTCTTTTCAGGTGACCTGTGCTGTTTGGATAGGGCCGTGTCAGCCTGCCATGGCACAGTTTTGAGAGGCTAAGAGCCGGGTTAACAAGCAACCGCGAGTAGGCCAGTTCATCAGGGGTTCCCTGGGATCCCGAGGGGTCTGCTGGAGGTGGGGCCTGGCTGCAGGGGCCAGCAGCGGGTGATGGCAGTTCAAGGAGGAGGGATGTCTGAGGTGGGACCGCAGGCTGGGCTCTGGGAGGGAGGGAGGCGAGGGGAAAGGGACACGGGACAATGCCCAGCCACTGTTTGCACACACCAGGTGCTATGAAGACAGAACCAGAACATCTGGAAGCCACAGCCGCCCACAAATGTGCAGCAATGGGAACACTGCCCCAGGGAGGCCCCGCTGGCTCCCACACTTTGCCACGGGAGGGCAGTGAAAGAGGTCCCAGAATGTCAGTGCCGAGGGCTGTCTGCCTGTCCCCACCCCGGTGTGCAGCCTGCAAGCCTGTGGCTGCCAGGACGCTGGCCACCTGAACGTCCATAGCCAGCAGCGGCCCAGAGCTCTCTCTCCCCAGGCTTTCTCTCCGGGCTGGAGGCTGCCGGTGTGTGTGTACAGGTGTGCCTGCTTGCATCCGTGACTGCCTGCACGCTCGAGGCGAACACGTGAGCAAGTGGAAAGTGCCCTGGGAACCAGGAAGGTCCTGCCTGGCCACCCCCTCTCTGTGCCATGTCCAACCTGCTCTCAGGAGGTAGAAGGGAAGCGACCGCCCCACTGACCTGGATCACGACGTCCAGCCCCAGTGGGGGCTTTTGGGAGGCATCCCCATTGCCGGGCTCACTGGAGGCAGAGCTCATTGCAGCCTAGAACACAGGACCCCACAGAAGTCCGGGCCCTGCTCCCCGGCAAGTCTCCTCCAACTGGCCAGGGTCTTCCTTGGTGCACAGGCCCCACACCTGTGTGGCACCTGGCTCTGCAGTCCTGCGACCCAAGCCTGGGCACCCAGCTGCCCTCGTCCTGTGGGTGAGACAGTATGGCCAGCTGAGCCCGTAGGCGTTGCTGTGGCAATCGGGACGCTGAGAGCTGGGTTTCCCTGGAAACGGGAGTGCAGGACCCTGTTGCTATGGGAACAAAGGAACGCTGTTGGCTGGAAGCAGATTTCCCTGGAGACCTGGAGACGCCCTGGGTGAAACTGTCTACCTGAGCAACGGCACCTGGGAGGGGCTGGCCTTTTCCCCCAGACACCGCCCCCTGCATTCGCTCCAGGGGGAGCCGTGTGCTTGCTACGGCAGGCAGAGGCAGCACGTGGATCACTGATCTCCCTTGATCTGGACTCATGAACTATGGCTTTTTAAAAACATTTGTCAAAGAATGTAGTGGTTGTCACAGGTGGTGGACTGAGGCCTGGGGAGGGACGCTGCCTGAGGGCAAAGGAAGCTCATCTTCCTGGCCTTGCACCTGTGAGTCCTCCTGGGGTCTGACTCCCACTAGAGCCCTTCAGAGTCATCTGCCCATGGACCCACCCTTGTCCCAGGAAGCTGCACCGTTTCCCACCCTCTGGAACCGGAAAGGACCGCCAGCCGCCCTGTCCGAAGGAGAGCAGGCCCAGGTCAGCATACGTGGTAGCGGGTCTGCAGAGCTTGCTCACAGCTTCCCCCCCCGGAGGCTGCCAGGAGCTGTCGGGATGCCAGGGCAGGGCAGCTTCCCATAGGTGAGGCAATGAGAGGGAAGCAGGGCCATGTCTGCCACCTCCAGGCCGGCTGTCCCTGCAGACACAGAGCTCTGTGGCTCTGAGCCTGGGCCTCCCGGGGTCTCAGATGAAGTCAGGTGCCTGGCAGGCAGCCATGCCAGCGTTTCTGCCCCATTCCACTCCCTCTGGGGCTCCTCATTCGGAGCTGGGACCTCCTTGAGCTGATGCTGGCAGGGGTCCCTCTGGGGAAGGGACAGCCACAGAGGTGGGCAGAGGACCCTGAACAGGGCAGCCTTTCACGTGAGGGCAGCCGCTCCTGCTGCAGGGCCCACCTCTGCCGAGAGAGGGCCGAGGGCCCAGGCTGCCTCCTCAGAGGCGAGATTCAGGAAGCAGAGGCACCTGTACCTAAAGGGGCCCGCCCAGAGAAACGCCTGCGCTCTGTTCACCCCCACTCCTGAGGACAACCTCCAGGGTGGCCCTGCAGGGACAGGCCAGGCTCTCTGGCCAAACACGGCCCCATGGGCATCCGGGCTGGGCTTCACTGGACAGTCCCTGGGGGGCCAGGGGCCTGGTCAGTCCCTCTGAGCCTCGTGCTTCTGGCCCAAGCATGACCTCTGGCTCCAGGTCCAGACCCAGGACACCCCCTCCATGGGCTGGGCCCCTCCCTGAGCAGCCTCCAGATTCCCCAGGCACCCAAGACTGCCTGTCGCCACCCTCAGAGTCCTGGGAGGCCCAGTGGCCATGGAGAGCCCTGCCCTCGATGCTTCAGCCTGAAGTGGGAGGGGCCGTGTTACCTGCTGGGGCTCCGCTGAACTCCCCTGAGGGGGGTCGGGGCTTAGAGGGTGTGGCCCTGGCCTCTGGTGAGAGTTCCTACTGGGGCAGGGTGGGTGGAGTGGGGAAGGGGCACCTGAGTGGACTTGCGGACGGTGGGGAGTGGCGAGGAGGCTGGGAGGCTGGTGCGATTTCCCATGAGGGCCTCTTGGATAGGTGGAGATAAGACCTCACATGCCAGAAGCAAGTCCTGTGTCAGTCCTGACACAGATGCCCATGTTCAGGGACAGGCCGGTGGCCTGAATGGGGGTGTTGGAAGGACGCCCTGACCTGAAGCCGTACATCCAGGCCAAAGGTGACGGGCACTGGGCCCAGCCAGGTGGAGGCACCCCGTGTGGCCTCTGCAGGTGACAGCTCTCAGGAGGGCTGGTGGCAGGGGCTCCCATCTGTGTTTAATTTTATTTTTATTTATTTTTGAGATGGAGTCTTGCTCTGTTGCCCAGACTGGAGTACAGTGGCACGATTTTGACTCACTGCAACCTCCGCCCCCCAGGTTCAAGTGATTCTCCTGCCTCAGCCTCTGGAGTAGCTGGGATTACAGGCACGTGCCACCATGCCCGGCTAGTTTTTGTATTTTTAGTAAGGATGGGGTTTCACCATGTTGACCAGGCTGGTCTTGAACTCCTGACCTCAAGCAATCCTCCCCTCTTGGCCTCTCAAGGTGCTGGATTATAGGCGTGAACCACTGCACCTGGCCCCACCTGAATTTTAGAAAGTTCCTTCTGGCTGTGGAGTTGCCCCGGACAAGACCAAAGATGAGGATGGGATTTTCTGGGTCCAGGTGGGCATCGCCTGGGGCCTCTGTGCCATCTGGGGTGGGCATAGCCGCCTGCAGTTCAACCTCCCCCTGCCTGTGGCAGCCCCAAGTCCATGATTTTCCCAGATGACCTCCGGTGCCTCTTCCTCAGGCACTGGAGGGTTTGCCCAGGAAAGAGGGATTTCCTGGGAGAGTCCCGGTGAGCCATGAAGGTTGGTCCCTCCTCTTGGTGGGGCCCCGACCCAAGGCAGGCCCTCCTCACCGCCCACCTCCTCGTAGCCTTGGGGTCCTGGCTGCTCCACCGGACACAGCCTTGTTTCTTTGCCACCCAACATCCCCCTTGACGCTGCTTCTCCCCCTTAACCCTGCCCCTCTGGCTGTGCAGGAAAGCCCCCGCCTGCTGGCCGTGGTCCCGATTCCCCCCAGGACACCTTTCCAGGACACGAGGGCTGGCCCAGCCCCGTGCACGCCTCCCAAGGCCTCACTGCTGGGCTCCATCATGGGGCTCCCAGACCAGGGCCGTGGCTGGACTAGAAGAAGAACCCACAGGGCAGGCCTTGGCAGGAGCCTGGCTGGGCCCCCAGGGAACGTCCTGGGACAGTGGAGGATGGGACAGAGGGTGCAGGCGCTCTGTGGGGTGGGTTCTCAGGGAGGGTGGGGCTCAGGGGGCCCTGCCCAGTCCCTACCCACAGCCTGATGGCGGCTGAGCTCTTGTTCTCTGGACGTCATGCCTCCCTCCCGGGACTGGGGGAAGTACTCGGTACTCGGTACCCATGGCCGTTCTGGATGCGGTCCTCCTCGTCCTCCCCGAGCTGCCTGGCTTTCGGAGGCTGAGGAAGAACGCTCCTGGGCTCAGAGGAACACCTATCTGTAGATACATCATCACCGGGTTTTGTCATTGTTCCCTCGAAACAGGAAACCTCGCTGGGGTTACAGCCTTATCTCCGTGGGGACAGTCCCCGATCCTGGCTGTGCTGGGCCCACGTGGGGACACAGGCACAGACACACTGGCTGCCGGGCTCCCACAGCCGGCCTCGGGTGTCTTTTTCTGTCTAGCACCAGCAGGGGATGTGCCTCGGACAGAACCCAAAGAGGCTGTGACTCAGGTCGGCCCCAGGGAGCCATGGTACCACTCCTCTCAGACAGTCCGCTCTGCCAGGCGTGGACCCAGCTCTGGCCCTGGGGGGTGCAGAGTCACCGAATGAGCTGAGACAGTGACGGAAAGCAGGAAAGATTCCAGTGTGATTACGGCAGGACGGGCAGCCCCGGAGGCTGTGAGGCTGGGACAGAGGGCGCCACATTCTGTCCACCGCCCACCTGCTCCGCCGAGCTGCCCTGCACATGAACTTTCTTCAGAGGGCATGGAAGTGCCACCCCGTCCTGCACACAGCAGCGGAGTGGCACCATCCCGCCCCCATCTGTCGGGCATGGACAAGAGGCCAGCTGAGGGCAGGGGCGGTGGCTGGCGAGGCAGGTGGTCTGATGCAGGAGAACAAAGCATTTGGTGTGATTGTCAAGGTCTCCTCCACTCTCCTGAGAGGGGAGGCCAGCTGGATACATGTACTGGGTTTTAGGGGGATCCAGGTGGTTGTGGGGGCGGGCAGGTCCAGAGAGGTTCTGTGGGTGGGAGAGAAGACCCTGCTCTTCACCCACCCTGTGTTTATCCACCTGAGGGGTTGCCGGTGGATGCTGCCATGGGCAGGCCCTGGGGACCTGGGTCCTGGGAGAGGCTGCAGGGCTGGCTGGGGACCCTGCCCTCTGTCGCTTTCTGTCAGCGTGGCAGAGGCTGAACACCACAGTACAGTGAAGAAAAGTGCCTGGGGAGGGGGCTCTTGCCTGGGGACCGGAGGAGGCTTGGGGCTACCACCCTGCCCACAGATCCAAAAGTAAGAGCCCAAGCCATAAAGAGCTTAGAAGAAAATGTAGGGAAAAGCTTCATGACACAGGATTTGGCAGTGATTTCTTGGATATGACATCAAATGCACAGACAATCAAAGAAAAAAATAGATAAATTGAACAGCATCAGAATTTAAAACTTGTGCATCAAAGGACGCTGTGAAGAAAGTGAAAACCCACAGAATGGGAGAAAATATTTACCAATCTTACATCTGATAAAGGATTAGTATTCGGAATGTATAACGAATTCTGGCAGGGTGCGGTGGCTCACACCTGTAATCCCAGCACTTTGGGAGGCTGAGGCAGGTGAGTCACCTGAGGTCAGGAGTTCGAGACCAGCCTGGCCAACATGGCGAAACCCCCGTCTCTACTAAAAAAATACAAAAAAATTGGCTGGGCATGGTGGTACATGCCTGTCATCCCAGCTGCGCAGGAGGCTGAGGCACGAGAATTGCTTGAACCCGGGAGGTGGAGGTCACAGTGAGCTGAATGGCACCACTGCACTCCAGCCTGAGTGACAGGGAGACTCTGTCCAAAAAAAAAAAAAAAATTCCTACAACCCAACAACAAGAAAACAATTAAAAATGAGCAAAAGACCTAAACAGACGTTTCTCCAAAGAAGATACACACACGGTCAGTAGACGTGTGAAAGACACTCAGAGTCACCTCATCCGAGAAACACAAATCAAAACCACAGCACGTCAGCACTTCCCAGCCCTGGGATAGCTCTTACCAAGACAGTGGAGGATGAGTGCTGGAGCGGAGGACGTGGAGAAGCCAGGGCTCTTGTGCACTGCGGTGGGAACGGTGTGACAGATCCTCAGAAAATTAAACAGAGTTCACATATGATCCAGGAACCCACTTCTGGGCATATACCCCAAGGAACTGAAAGCAGAGACTCAAAGAGATGTGTGTACCCCTGTGTTCATAGCAGCATCTGCACTGTAGCTGACGGTAGAAGGAGCCCAGGTGTCTGTTCACAGATGACTGGATACGCAAAATGTGGTCCATCCCCACCGTGGAATATTACTCCGCCTTTAAAAGGAAGGAAATTCTCACACATGCCACAATCTGGAAGCCCCCTGAGGACACAATGCCAAGTGAAATAAGTGAGTGCTAAGGTCAACGCTTCCCTGAGGTCCCAGGAGCGCTGCAAACCCTAGAAACGGAAGGTAGAATGGTGAGAGCCAGGGGATGGGGGAGGGGCCAGAGTCAGTGTGGGATGGGGACAGGGTCTCAGCTTGGAAGACGAGACGAACTCTGGAGACTGACGGTGACAGTGGCCATACCATAACCTGAACGTTCCTGATGGCGCTGAGCTGCACACTTACAGGTGGTTAAGATGGTAAAAGTTATGTTTATTTACCACAACGTAAAAGACTAAAACTCCAACCAGCAAGCAAAACAAAACCCACCGTGGCCAGCACCTGGAGAGACCTGGAGGAACCCCACCTGGGCGCGCTCCAGGGGAGCTGGGGACTGGAGCCCTGGACAGACGGAGCTGGTGGCCCCGTGTGCCCAGGCGGGTGGTCTCCATATGCCCCCGGGCCTGAGAGAACACCCCCTTCCCGTCTCACACGGCTCTCCACCCACCCTGTGCCGTCGAGCTTCCCTCTTCCCAGGGCCCCTGCCCACCCCTGTCCTGGGCTGAGCCTGCCTCCAGCTTCCTTCCTGCCTCAGAAAAATGAGTCTGCTCTAACATCTGCTCCCCGCGGGCTTTTCCAGGTGAGGGATTAGCCCACCCTCAGCCCCAGGTAGCTCAGTTCCTCAGGGTGGCCCAGAGTAGCCCCCGGCCCATGACCCACAGGTGCATCCCCACCCACCCCACCCACCCCACCACACACCTGACTGCTCCACAGCTGAGCACACCCCAGCCCTCTCCGTCCACCTGGGGCTTAACTGCCCATCACCTCCTTCCTCCCCCAGCCCTTGCTCCCCTGTGTGTAGGAGCCACAGGGCAAGGCAGGCTGTGTGTGTACACCAGAGCTCCCTGAGGCGCGGGCTTCCTGCCTGCTACCCACTGCACTCCCACCTCACAGCGTCCACACCCTCCCTCTGCCCCAGAGGAGGGAGGACAGCACGGGGGGATGCCTGCAGATACCTCCTTCTCTGAGAAGCAGACTGCGGGCCGCGGTGTTCCCTCTGGGCAGTGGTGGGAAGGACGGCCTGTGGGCCAAGGGTGGAGGAAGGGTGATGACTTAATTCCTGAGCTCTGCAAAAATGCTCCCGTCCTGTAACCTGGTGGAGGAGGCCTTCAAGAAATTGTCAGGGACTAAGAAGTCTTCACACCCTCAGGGGCTCTTTGCACCAGGTGCCGTGGGTGCTGTGGGCTGATGCACAGTCTGCAGTCCGCTAACAGGGATGGTGAGTGACAGATGAGCCTGGGCCTGCGCGGGCAGCTGCTTAGACGCACCAGGGGACTGCAGGGGCAGGAAGAGGGTGAGGAGGGTGAGCGACGGCTGAGTGAGAAAGGGAGTGTGTGGGGGCAGGCGGTCTCTTCCTGTGGTCTCCACTGGGAAAACACCGTCCTGAGTGAAGCCAGGCAGGGTGCTGGCCACGGTCATGTCGGGTGGGGCGGGATTTCCTCCTCCTCCCGGGGCCTCGCCTCCCTTCTCTGCAAGCGCTCGCCATGTTGGGGTTGTCATTCCTACCCAGTCTTTCCCTGGGCCAGGCAAGGGTTCCAGGGGAGCCCCGGGCAGGTGGGGGATCCCTGGAGAAGTGAGGTCTGCCGAACCTTCCCATGGCCTGAGCATCGCGTGGGTCCTGCCGTGAAGTCCCAGCTGGAGCCACCTGGGATTCCACTGGAGATGCTCCTGGCAGCTGCTGCCTCCTCCGGCCCCGTCCTTTCCGTCCAATCGGTTTCACTCCATGACTTGGGCTTCCCAATCCCAGGGAACGAGCACGGCATGGCTTGGCCCAGGGCCACACGGGGTGCCCTGGTGGGGCTGGGCTGGCTTTGGCAGGAGGACTGGCTTCTCCCAGCAGTTATTTTCAATTTGCCAGCTCCTTCCTCACCTCCCTGGGGGTGACCACGGACACCTGCCTTCCCCAGGACAGGCTGGCTCAGTGGGCGGGGGCTGGACAGGCTCTCTAGGGCAGCCCCCATCACCCGCCCAGCCCAGGCCTCACACCTGGCTTCACCTCCCCGTTCCTGCAGCCCAACAGGGCTACTCCCATTTCCTAAAGCGGCCCAGCCCCTGCGCTTCCTCAGAGCTCTCAGCTTGAGTACCTGCCCATCCCACAGGGGACTCAAGCTGAGGCCCAGAGTGGCTCTTGGTGTTGTCCTGCCCCACTAGGTGGGGGCTACAGAGGCCACAGCAGGACAGGAAGCCCTGACCTTCTCAGCATGGGTGTTGTTGACAGCAGCTACGGCCCTGACCTTCTCAGCATGGGCCGTGCTTCAGAGGCAACGGTCCCTTCTTTGCTTTGCTCCTCCCAGCGGGGGTTCACCCCTACCGCTCAGAGCTGCTCCCAGGGGGGCTTCCAGGCTTAGCAGTGGAAATACAGGGTTCCCTGTTACATTCCAACTCCAGATCAACAACAATAAATGTTTGTGTGCCATGCAAGTTAGATTTGAACTTCAGATTAATCCTAACAACTGGGTGTCCTGCATTTTATTCGCCACCCTGATGCAGAGTTAGGCCACGAAGGGGAGGCCGCAGGGGCCGGGCGTGTGCTCTGGGAGTCAGGACGCGGGTTTGTGCCGCGTGGTGAGCATCGCCGCTTTATCCTGAAGCCCAGAAGGGCCATGTCGGTGTGGAAACTGCTTCCCTGCAGAGGTGTCTGCATAAAGGGTGTCTGGTCTCCGGGCGGCTGGATTCTGTCTGAGAGCCTGTCTCCTGTGGATTCTTCACTGTCCATTGAGGACCTGGAGCCCAGGCTGGGCAGCGACTTGCTCAGGTCGCACAATGGTGCCGAGCTCATCCCTCAAGTCTGACTTTTCTGCATCCGCACCTGAGCCTGGCAGGCCTGGCAGGTACTCTGGGCACCTTGGCTGAATCGGACCACAGCATCCTGGAGAGAAGGGCCGGACGCAGAAGAAGGGTCTCCTTCCCGGAGTACTGCCGGCGTTGGTGGACGGTGTAGACCTCTGCTGGAAACTCCCGTCTTGGTTGCTTTGCATCCCTGAGGCTGCACAGAGCTATGTCCACTGTTCCCGAAGGGGTGGCTGGGCTAGGGGAGGGGCCATGAGCATAGGTCTCTGTAGGCACCGTTTCTCGGCTGGGCTCCTGGCATGTGGTCGTGTGGGGGCTGCTGACTGCGGCTGGCTGAGGCACGGCCACCTCCTAGTCCCCGGAACCTGTGAACAGGACCTCATAAAGCACAGGAGAGAGTGTGGCCTTACGTGGTAACAGACTGAACTGTGGGTGAATTGAGACCTGTGGGATGAGATTATCTGGGACAGCCCAGTGGCCCTAAATGCTCTCCCCAGTGTCCTTGTAAGAGAAGCAGGAAGAGATAGCACAGCTGCCCATAGGAGAGGATCACGTGAGGACGGAGGCAGCAGAGATGGAGAGACGTGGTCAAGGAACGCGGCTGCACTGGAGCTGGGAGAGGCGGGAGCCATGCTTCCCTGGAGCCTCCGGAGGGAGCTTGGCCATGCAACACCGTGCTCTTGGACGTCTGCCTCCGGAGCTGTGAGAATTCGCTTCTGTCATTTTACCTCCGTTGTGGTCTGTCACATCCCCGGAAACACACCCCCGCTGTGGGCTGCAGCTGCGTGGAGCCTCCACAGCTCAGGGTGCGCCCCTGGTGCTTCCCTGGCTTCAGCTCTGGGACTCTGTTCAGGCCGGAATGTGTCCTTCCCACCCCGCCTTTCCCAGCACATCTGGGACTTCCTGAAATACAGGATCCATGCTGTGGCCCTGAGCGCTGCTGAGAGACTCAGTCAACGCCCATCTGAGCATTTGCGGTTGCCACGGGTGCCAAGGAACCCCTTCTTGAGTTGCCAAGGCCCCCTGGCACGTCTGGTCTCTCTGACTCTCCCCACCCTCACCATGCTGCCCTCCGGGGGTCAGAGTTGGAGTCCTGGGTGCACTGTGGCTAGTGGTTGCCTGCAGGCCTCTGGAGCACTTGGCCCTTTGTGGTCAAAGCTGCCCAGCCGTCCAGGGCGGGCGCCCGCATCCCCTCCGTCAGCGGCAGCTCTCCTCTCTCTTGCACGGGTACAGCTTCCCAGGGACCACTGCTTGTCCACAGTTCCCTGGTGTGGTCCACATGCTCCTGTGTGCCAGGCATCGTGCCCAGCTCTAGGGTACACGGAGGAATGTGACACCATTCCAGCCACAGGAAACTCACCATGTCATTCGCCACCCGCCAGAGGGGCCAAGGGGCAAGGATGGGGCCTGGCCCATCGGGGGCTCTGACCTCAGCTGGGGCACACGTGGAGAGAGTGGGGTCCCTTGGGGCAACCAGCTGGGTTTGGCTCAGGAACTGGTGGGAGCCAGGAGGCCAGAGCCAGTGAAGGACGGGACAGGGAGTCAGCCAGGACTGACAAGGGGGACAGCCAGGTGGAATCCCCTGCCGAGGAGAGGAGAGGAGAGGAGAGGGGGGCCTGGTCTTGGGCCCTTGGCGTGGACAGCAGCGGAGAGGGGGCTTTAGGGGCAAAGGGAGATGCAAAGCCTGGGGGCTGTTCCCGAGGGAGAAGGGCCCTGCTCTGTGGCTGCTGGAGGGAGCAGCTTGGGGCCTGAGGAGCCAGCCTTTCCCATGGCTCAGAGCCCCCGGGCACTTTGGGTAGATTGGGGTGGGGTCGGGGGTCTCCTGGGTGAATTCAGAACACTGGGAGGTTCCTGGGAAGGAGGAGCTGGGACACTGAAGGTGTCATCATCCACCTCCCCGCAGGCCAGAGTCCTGTGGAGACGGAGGACTGTGGCACACGGCTGTGTGTGGGGACCTAGGCAGGCCGTGGGTGAGGGCCTAGGACAAATGGGCCCTCGAACCTGAACAGCTGCCCTGGGGAGGGGGACACGTGCTCTAACCAACTCCAGCGCACAGGAGTGGGCCAGCGTGGAGGAGGGATATCCGTCTCTTGACCGTGGGCTACCCTGTGAGGGGTGAGCTCCCTGTCCTGGGAGGCATGGAAGCAGAGACCCACTCACGGGGCTGCAGCCCCTCACAGGGGCTTTCAAGCACCAGGAAGTGAGTGGCTGTTGCTTCTGCCCCACCCTCCCGGGGTCCTGGTTCTGCCCATAGCTCTGACTCAGGTGCAGCTGCCTGGGGGGGGGGGGGCGGCATCTCCACGACACCGAGTGGGGCCGTCTCCATGTTCGCTGTTTGCAGACACCCCTGCGGCTGAGCACCCAGCGCACCAGGCCAGCTGGCAGGGCCAAGGGTCGGTGGGGCGGCTCCCTGCTGGTTGGGACTTGCACAGCCCTGTGCAGGGAGGGGGCGGGGCGGGCAGGGTGCCTGGCGCAGGTGCTGGAGGGGGTGGTGGGGCAAAGTTCTCCACCTGGGTGAGGTGAAGCCACGGAGACTGCTTCTCTCCACAACCAGATGAGCTCCAGTTCCCAGGCTAGGTGGGTGCCAGCTCCTCTCAGGTTGGAGGCCGGGCAGGGTGGGGTGGGGTGGGGACTGGTAGCCCAGGGGTCCAGGGCCCAGATGGCTGGACGCACAGCTGGGGCAGAGGCAGGAGCCATGCCAGGACTGTGGCCTGTGCACGTTTGAGGCGTCTTCCTTTAAGCCGGGCACAGGTGTCTGAGGGGAACATTGCAGAGACGCAGCCTCCAGGTTCCCCGCCTTCCAGGCAGCCTTAGAGAGTCCGGGGCTCCCCCACAGCGGGGTCTGGGCAGCCACCGCCCTGCTTCCCCTTTCTCACTGAGCCATGGGGTGCCTTGTGTTCCCTCCAACCTGGCAGGGAGGCTGGGGCAGGGGGGCCTGATCCAGAGACCTGGCCCCTGGGCTGTGGGGAGAAGGGTGGAAGGAGGCCCATCAGGAATACACACAGGCTCCCCTCCCAGGGACAGTGCAGTCCAGCGGCAGGATTTCTCCAGGGACCCCACGCCTGGCTGGGACAGGGGCCTGGGCCTAAGATGCGAGAGCTCTTCTGATGGGAGGGAGGAGGGTAACCAAGCCCAGCCTCCACCTGCCCTGCACGGCCCCTGTGACATTCCCAATTGCTGGGGACTGACTCACCCGCACTTCAAAGGCCTTAAATAGTTCAGCTATTTAACCTGCCGCACTGTGCTGTCACTCTGGAATTCTGCTCTGCGGGAGCTGAGGCCCCACCTGCAGACCTGCTGCTTACCTGGGCAGGTGCCTCCTCCCAGCCCATCTGCACAGCCGGCCTGCGGAGCCGTCCTCAGGGGCCACTGGCCCTCACCTGCCACTGTTGAAGGGATGCCTGCCCCTGCTGTCCCCACCTCAGCCATGGCCGTGCAGGTGCCCCTGTGGCACCACTACCTGCAGGCCATCCGGTCCCGAGAGGCGCCGCGTGCCCAGGACTTCCAGCGCGCAGAGAACGTGCTGCTCACGGTGCTGGAGCGCGTGCATGCCCTGGACCCCCGCTTCATCGTGGACTACTCCCGCGGCCTGGAGGCCTTCCAGTTCGCCCTGCGTTCCTCTGAGGACCCGCTGGACATGGAGGTGCCCCTGTGGGTGGATGCCGAGGCTCTACTGATTGAGGAACCAGAGGCCACCCAGCCGGAGGATGGCCCTGAATTATGCCGACTGGGTGTGCCCAGGGAAGGGGCTGGCCTGGAGCGGTGGACCACCGACGATATCTTCACTGCGTCCTCGGAGGGTGACGCCAAGTGCCGTGGACACATTGTGCCCAGCAAGGTCCTGTGTGTCCTCAAGGACCTGCTGGTGGCAGCCATCGTACACTGCAAGCACCACAGTCTCATCAGGCCAGGTACAGGCACAGCCCGCTGCACGTGTATCTGTGCGTACCGAGGGGCTGCTGTGTGGGTGCTCACAGGGCTGTACCTGCTCACTGTGTGGGTGTCTGCGTGCAAGTGTATGAGTGCACATGTGTGTGATTGCCGTGTACGTGCACACAGGGTGGCGACTGTCCTCTGTGTGTGACTGCATGCACAGGCGTGTGTACACGTGTGTGACACTGTGCAAGTGTGAACAGCATCTTGGGGCACAGAAGTCGGGGGACCTCACTTAGGTCTTCCAGCTCCAAATGCCTCTAAAGACAGACGATGTGTTCCGTGTCGTGTGTTGCACGGTGGTTTCCATGGCTGCCGCTCGTCCAGTGGCTGGAGTCCGGGGCAGCTGCTTTGCTGGTGGATTTGCAGGAGGGTCCTTCACACGGCTGCGGGCCGGTGGCTCTGCTGCCTGTCACAGCCTGTGACCTCAAGGATCCTCGAGGCCGTCCCACACCCACTTCCAGTGTCTGGTCATGTTGCACCAGGTGGGAGGGGTGTGTGTGTGCCTGCCTGCGTGCACATGAGTGCAGGGGTGTGAATGCGTGTGCAGGTGTGTGCGCATGTCTTATCAGCTTGTGGCTGAGGCTGGGCTTCCGCATGGATCAGGGGTTGGCCTCAGTCTCTCCTCTGGGACTTTTTGTTTGTTTATTTGTTTGTTTTTGAGACCGAGTCTTACTCTTTCGCCCAGGCTGGAGTGCCGTGGTGCAATCTTGGTTCACTGCAACCTCCGCCTCCCGGCTTCAAGCGATTCTCCTGCCTCAGCCTCCCGAGTAGCTGGGATTACAGGCATAGGCCACCACACCCAGCTAACTTTTGTATTTTTAGTAGAGACGGGGTTTCACCATGTTGGCCAGGCTGGTCTTGAACTTCTGACCTCAGATGATCCGCCCACCTGGGCCTCTCAAACTGCTGGGATTACAGGTGTGAGCCACCGTGACTGGCCCAACCTTTGGGGCCCTGTTGATATGATCCAGGGCAAGTCTGAGCCCAGGGCTCCTTCAGCAGGGGCTGCCTGGACGGCCAGGGTGGGGGAGAACAGGACTTGGCCTGTGCAGGGGCCAGGATGATGGGGACCCTGAGTAGTGCAGCCATCCTCCGGGGGATCAGGTTGTCCTGGAAGGGAACTGGGGACTGGAACAGAATTTGTCACATGTGAGTCACCACAGTCCTCACAGGGCTTTGTTGCCTCGAGTCACCTCCCTGGTATTCATCTGACTCTCATGTCCTTCGTGAGGTCAGTGGGTGGGGTCAGCTCACCTTCGCGAGAGGCTGTGACCTGCTTGGGGCTGCCCAGCGCTGGGGCCTGCCTGGAGGCAGAGGCACCTTCTGTGAGTTCTGGGGAAGGGTGTGCCGCCGCCGCCGCACACAGCCAGACCTCCAGTCTGCATGCTGGAAGGCCGGGAGGGTGGATTCTAACGGAAGCCCTCCCTAGGCCTGTCTGGTGCCCTGGGATGAGTGACTGACCTGACCTCTGGGGTGTCAGCTTCTGGTGCTCCCAGCCAGCCCTCACCCTGACCCCAGCCCCTCGGGCTTCCTGCCCCAGCATCTCCTGAGCCTCTAATCATGCAGGCTGTGGGGCGGGTATCTCTATCTTCTTGCCGACCTCACCTGGCCCCGTCCCCACCTGTGAGACAGGCCCACCCATTGGGGTGAGCAGGAGGCTGTGCAGGCCCTGAGTCGTTAGGATTAAGTCTAAGCTGCCAGGCTCCTCACACCCCCAGAGTGCACTCTGAGAAAGCCGACCCGATACTGCAGGCCGCGCCCACGGCCCCTGAAGCTGCGCTGGGCTGGGCATGCAGGGAAATTCCAGGCATTGTTTCCTGACACTTACCTTAAAAGGGAAGTGGCAGCCTGGGTGACAGTGGTCAGGCTGCTCCCACCCTGGGAACCGGTGAGACCAGCCCAGGGCTGTGGCCTGTGGCTGGGCTGGTGCAGTTGTGGCTGCCTTCCAAGCTGCCAGGTCACGGGCAGCGAGCGTGTGTGGGCCACGGCAGATGCGGTGTGTGGCCACTAGAGGCGGCTCTGAATGGCAGGCACCTCAAATGCTGCATTTAGGGGGCCCTCCTTCTCTTTCATTGATGGGAGCCGAGGCCCCTGTGGGATGGGCTGCCCAGGCAGCAGAGCCAGGGTTGCCCTCAGGTGGGTCCCAGAGATGTCCCCAGAACTGCCCCGCGGGAGATTGTGGGTGCTGAGGTCCCACACAGCCGGCACCAGGCTTCCTCCGGGAGGGCCCTGGGGTGGTGGGACGGGGGGAAGGCAGGCCCCATGCTCACTCATGATGGGGACCTTTCCCAAGGCACATGCCAAGATTCCCTTGGGGACACGCCAGCATTCTGCCTGGACCCAGCTCCCTGTGACCTGGGCATCCCGGCTGGACAGTGCTGGGGAGGGGAGGGGCGGCCTCTCCCCTGGCCCCTGGGTCAGTGTTGGGCGGGGGCCGTGCCGGTGTCTGCAGTCACCCTGAGTGACACCTCACCCTCTTCATTCTCAGGTATTGCTTTGTTTTGGGGGGGTTGGGTGACTGAGGCAGAGGTCAGAGGGCCCCTGGATTCACCAGAATGCCCCCAGCCCCTGGAACGGGCCCTCCGGGGCTCTGGGCTCCATGTTAGGGAAGTGGGCACTGGGCTGGGCACTGGGCTGGGCCCTGGGTGGGGTCTGAGTAGGGAAGGGGGTGGGAAACCTCTTGGCCAGAATGTGCCCCCGTGGGGTGACAGAGGCCATGGGGCTCTCGGGCAGGGGCTCTCTGGGAAGCGTAGGACCCAGGCCCGGTCAGGAAGAGCGGCTGAGCTCTCACTGTGAGCCTGCTGGCCTGGGCAGCCCAGAAACACGGGTGGCCACGCTGGCTCCCCACGACTGGCGGCCGCCGCCGCCTCTTCTCTCCATGGGAACTGAGTCCCGGCCTGGGCCTGTCCCTCCTGTCCCAGCTGCCCTCATCGCGTAGACTGGTCCCCTAGCTGGGTCCAACATGGGGTTCCTGTGCATGCAGTTGATTTGAGTGGCAGGGGGCTCTCAGGGAAGCTTCCAGGGGCAGGGGTAGGGGGCATGGGGAGGAGGAGGCAAATTCTGGGGAGGAAAGGCCTAGCCTCGCTCTACCCTCTCCAGTTCTGGAGTGGGAGCCCTGTGGCCCCAGCCTGGACTACTGCTGCCTCCTTCCCCGCAGAGAAGGCAGCAGAGACACCAGGGCCATCGTCAGAAGGTAGGGGGCCAGCTGAGGGCTGGGACTTTGGTCCCAGGGCTGGGGCAGAGCGAGCAGGCTTAGGAAGGCCTGGGAAGGCACAGCAGGCGTGGTCCTGAGGTACGGGGTGAGGGCAGTGCCTGGCAAAGGAAAACCTCACGTCGAACGCTGCTGTCATCACTGATGCTGCAGGTCGCTGAGCTGACAGTTGTGCCGAGGATGGTCACCAGTGGCCATCTCCTCACTTGGCTGAGGTCCAGGGATGCGCGCAGGTGTCCAGGGTTGGGGAGCTGCAGCCTGCAGGTGGGGGCTGGCAGAAAGGGCTGCAGGGGAGAGATGATGAGGGGCAGGAGCCAAGTTGGCAGCAGGAGGAGGGCTGTGGAGTGTCCTGGGCGGCTGAGGCGGGTCGAGGAGGAGCGCGTGACTTGGGTCTTTGCAGGTTCGCTGAACGCGGCCAGCCTGAGGGAGGAGCAGCTCCACCTGTCCTTGCTGGTGTCCAGCAGCTGGAGAACAATCAACTTCCACGTGGTGCCCGTGGTGAGAAGGAAGCTTGGGGTGCCTGCCCTGGAGGGGGCCCAGCAGATGCCTGGGTTCCCTGAGGGCAGCTTGAGAAGGATCCTCAGCCAAGGGGTAGACCTGGTGCCGGCCAGCACCCAGCTCTGGAGGTAGGCGCACCTTCCCGGTCACAAGGTTCCTGGGGAGTGGGCAGGAAGGGGCCACTGCCCCCATGCTTCCCCGGCCCCAGCCAGGAGCATCTGCAGGGTCCTCCATCTGCCTCTGCCCCCATGGGCACGTGTGTTCCACTGAGATTACTGGGGTCTCTGGCTGTAGGGAGGGTGGAGATGTGTCTTCTCCCAAGTGGAAAGGGGCCTGTGGCATCTGACGCTGGGTGATGAGAGACCTGGAATTGTGGACGGCTGCGCTAGATGGGACCGTCCACTACCCAGTTTTTGCTTGGGGCAGGAAAATAGCTGAGAGGTCAGGCAACCTGTCCAGGCAGGAGGGTTCTTAGAGAAGCTGAGAGGGTCCCCACACAGTGGGGGTGCGTCCACGTTGGTGTCTGTGAGAGGAAGGAAAGGGGCACTGGGCAGAGGCTGAGCTCTCCTGGAGACCCCTAGCCAATGGCCAGGGACCTCACCCCATCCAGATCTGACACCGCTGCAACAGCCCCTCGGGGTGGCTCACACCTCCTCACTTGCTGGAAGGATGGTCGAATCCACGCTCGTCAGTGGGGGGCTTTGCAAAGCTGGTCATGCCCCTCCTGTGGTTTTCCCCAAAAGAGAAAGGCTCGGCGGGGCGCCAGTCACCTGCCCTGCATTCCCGCTGACCCGTTGGTGCGAGGCAGGGGCGGTGTCCAGGCTTGTGGAATAACTACCTGTCTGCCTGCCAAGGAAGGGGAAGGGCTGGCTGGGCAGAGTCATTTTTGCAATTAAATGGGAAAATGACATTTTTGGTGCTCCACGTCCCATAGACTTGGGGGGAGACACTGGGCGCATGCCTGTCCTCTGTTGTGGCTCCGTGAAGGGTGGGCCCATGAGGGTGCGGTGCCAAAGCTCCACCACCTCACCCCATGCGCACAGCAAGTCCTCTGGTGTGAGCTGCTCCGAGCTATGGGCATGGGTGGGGCTGGGGTGTGGAGCAGAGATTCTGAGCCCATCGTGTGGCCACCACTGGAGGCTGCCGCCCTGGGCTTCCTGAAGGGGCCATGGGTGGAGCTGTCACACCCCCGGGCTGGGTGGCTCCAACCTGGGCAGGTCTGAGAGGCACCTTCCTGTCTACACAAAGGGCCGGGTTGGCCTGGAGGCTCCAACCTCCCTCTGTATTCAGGGCCAGGGAGTCTCCACGAAAAGCTGGCGTGCACACTGCACAGCCGATGACTGCAGCTCCCGAGAAGCCGGGGGTCCAGGCTGGGTCCCACCAGCAGACGCAGCACAGCATCACCCCGGCCAGGGCCTGAACCTCTGGGGCTCAGGAGCCCCCCATGCTGGGGGCCAACAGCGGCGGGGGCTGACCCAGTGCATCTGTCTGGGCCCCAGGACCTCCACTGACTACCTGCTCACCAGGCTGCTGGGGGAACTGGGCTCCCTGCAGGGCCATCGCCTGGACAGCCTCTCCATCCTCGACCGGGTCAACCACGAGAGCTGGCGAGACGGCGGCCGGACTGACGGCCTGACCTTTGGCCACCTGAAGGTACCCAGGGCGGGACTCAGGGGGGTTGTCTGTCAGCAGGGCCCAGGGGTAGGTGCACCCAGGCGAGTCCCTCCTGCCAGCCCTGACTGGTGGGCAGCTGGTATGAGCCCTGAGTCGGAGTTGGGGGGATTCTGAGGGCCTGTCCAGGTTCTGAGGTGAGGCCGTGGCTCATGGGGGTCATGGGAATGTGGCCGCAGGTGCCGTGGTGCCACAGGCTGGCCTTCGCCATCCCTGGGCCGTGACCTTGGCAGCCCTCCTGGCCCTGGGACACTGTTGGGTAGAAGCTCAGGGTGGGGCCTCACAGAGCCCAGTGTTCCCGCCCAGCGAGCCTCCTCCCAGTGTCTGGGAGTGTCACCCGGCTGGGACACCTCCCTCTCGGGTTCCCAGGAGAGCCCAGGCACACCCCCGTCTCTGCTTCCTGGGCCACAGTGCCATTCTGCAGAGCTCTGTCCTGGGGCTTTGTAATGTCAAATGCTGAGAAGAAGAAGGAACAGGCAGGGGCCAGGGACTCCACCTACGCCAACCCCGAGGAAGCAGGTGCTGTGCTGTCTTGGGTGTCTGCTCGGCTGGCCACTCCCTGGAGTGCGTGCGTGGCTGGCCGGGCGCCGCTCCACAGATGGGGAGGCCCCTCCACCTGGCTCAGTGTTGAGGGAGAGGTGCCCCTTCTGGTGTTGGGAGTCCCCAGCTGACCTCTGGCCACGCCCTCTCAGGCCTCCACCTGACCTGGAGCTTCCAGCCCCCCTTGAGGTCGGATACGTGGTGGTTCTGAAGCCCCAAATTCAACTGCAGGGTGAGGGGGCGGTGGAAGAAGAGGGTTTGAAAAGCCACTGTGGACAGGGCCTGGGGCAGGATGGAGGGGAAGGCTCTCTGGGGCTGCCGCAGGCAGCCCAGGTCTGTGGTTCAGGCCAGGGGTCGTGAGCACACAGGCTAGGACTGTGACAATGCCATGGGCCCGTTGGGTTGGGCTGTAGGGGGTGAGTAGGAGCTCAAAGGGGCGGAGGGAAGGACAGAAAGGCCCAGAGGATGCTGAGAGCTGCAGAGGCCCCCAGGGGAGGTCCTGGGGGGTGAAAGGAGGAGCTGGGGTGGGGCGCCAGGGCCAGAGCCAGACAGGGGAGGAGAGAGACGGGGTTCAGGCCTTCGGGAGCCAGCAGGCTGGGGGCAGCGGGTGGGAGGGGCCTAGGACTCTGACTGGGACGTGGAGGGGAGGGCGCACAGTGGGGAGAGGTGCGGGTGGGAGCAGGGAGGGGCAGCCAGGGTGAGGGTGGTGGGAGTGCAGGGTGGACCAGGTGGGACGGGAGGCCAGGGATGACCCTGCTGTCCCGCAGACGGTGCTGCTGTGGGCCTCCGTGCTCTTCCCAGCGCCCGAGGACTGGGCAGAGCTGCAGGGCGCCGTGTACCGCCTGCTGGTGGTGCTGCTCTGTTGCCTGGCCACACGGAAGCTGCCCGACTTCCTCCACCCTCAGCGCAACCTGCTGCAGGGCAGCGGCCTGGACCTCGGCGCCATCTACCAGCGTGTGGAGGGCTTTGCCAGCCAGCCCGAGGCGGCCCTGCGTATCCACGCCACCCACCTGGGCCGCAGTCCCCCGCCGCGCATCGGCTCCGGGCTCAAGGCGCTCCTGCAGCTGCCGGCCAGTGACCCCACTTACTGGGCCACTGCCTACTTCGACGTCCTGCTGGACAAGGTGGGTGCTGGCCGCGGGAGCCTCGGGCAGGCCCAGGGGCGCGGGAGGGTGGGGGTGGAGCCCTGGCCCAGCTCCCTGCCGACTCTATCCCGGGTCAGCGGCCCCAGGAATGCTGAGGCCAGGTCAGGGCTCGGATGGAAAGCGTCTGTGGGGACATGTGATGTCCGGGGGTCACACGGGCCATGGGTGGGTCCCCTCAGGGCCTGGGGCTGCTCCCTGGAACCAGGGCAGTGGGTCTGACCCTGCTTCCGTTTCCCACCAGAATTGCCCCCCAGCTCACACTTGGTAAATGCTCAGAGCCCCAGCTGCCCACCCTGGAGTTTCATTCCTCGTGAAGGCCTGTGGCCTTACCTGGGCCCCACAGGGATCATTTTTTTTCTCCCTGGACTCAAGAATCCACAGCCATGCTCCTTGGGACCCTGTGTCCCCTGGGCCACTTCTCGTGGGTGCCTGGAGGCTCCACCAACTGTCCCTCCCTGTGCCCCAGGCTCTGCCACCTCTGCCGAGCCTGCCCAGAGTCTGTCTACCCTGCTCCTCGCCCAGGGCCCGGCCCTCACCCTCATCCCAGGAACAAACACGGTCTCCTTCCAGGGCACACTGGGGGTTTCTCAGCCACCCTCTCCCGTGTCCTAGTCACAGTGAGGCCACAGGGTAGCTGCCCTCTGCTGGGCATCTCCTATCCTATTTTAGCAAACTTCTGCCTATTGAGATGCTGATGGCCTCCTGGGGTCTCCCCTCATGCCCAGCACTTAAGAACTTTTACCCCAGAGCCTGCAGATTAGGGAGCAAGGGCCATGCTCTGCTCTTAGCAGAGGGCAGGGTGGGGTGAGGGTGGGGTGGTCGTCAGAGGCAGGCTTCAAGCAGCACCCTGTGGGGCGTCCTCTGTGCAGGCCCATGCCAGGGCGCCGTGTGTGAGAAGGGGCTCAGAGAGGAGCAGAGGCCGGGGCCGCTCTGCCTCTGGGATGCCCATCCAGGCAGATACCCGGGGCAGGAAGGCCCGGCATGGCCCAGGGACGGCCAGTTGTTCCGTGCTGTGCTCTTGGCCCCGAGAGCTTATCGTGGGCTCTGGGGTCCTCGTAACCCTTCTCCCCTGCAACACTGCCTGTAGTTCCAGGTCCTCAACATCCAGGATAAAGACCGGATCTCTGCCATGCAGAGCATCTTCCAGAAGACCAGGACTCTGGGCGGCGAGGAGAGCTGAGCTGGGTCACCTGGTCTTGGCCACCTGTTCTCAGCTGCCTGACAGACTCTGCACCATGGGAGGCTCCTCGGACATCTGGAAGAAGGAATGGGCTTCTCATTGAGGGGGACAGTGGAGGGATTTTGTCCCCAGGAGTGGCCTCAGAGTCTTTCAGTGCCTGGTGGGGCAGGGCAGCCCTCTTGCAGCACCTCCTCCCTGGGTCAGGGCCTGGATGCAGGTGCCAAACTCCACGTGGTGTTGTTAAGCAAACAGCCTCAGCAGGAGACCTGGAGCTGAGGGCTTGGCCCTGCCTGCGCTGTGTGCCATTCCTTGGAGAAGAAATGCTGTATATTTGGTCTTGAAAAAATGAATGTGCTGGGTATACACAGCAGAAAGGGGACTCTCCACTTTTTGTATATCTGTGTAGAAAGTATTTCCCCTAGAAGTAGAAGAGGCTCGTGTGCAGACGGATAATTTTGAGTCTTCTCCATTCTCTGTTGAAGACCCCCTTCCCCAGCCATGCCCCCCTCCTACCTTGTTCTTAGAGCAAACTAAAGGCAACTGAGGGTGCACACACAGCCCTGAGCCCACCTGCCAAGGACTAGCCCCACCTGCTTCTTCCCGTCCCCGTGGAAGTGGCCCCTGATACGGTTTGGATCTGTGTCCCACCCAGATCTCATGTCGAATTGGAATCCCCAGTGTTGGAGGAGGGGCCTGGTGGGAGGTGACTGGATCATGGGGGTGGATTTCCCCCTTGCTGTTCTCGTGATAGTGAGTGAGTTCTCATGAGATCTGGTTGTTTGAGTGTGTGGCTCCTCCCCCTCCCCTTTTGCGGTCTTCCTCCTTCCCCGGCCATGTCAGATGTGCCTCCTCCTCCTTCACCTTCCACCTTGACTGTCAGTTTCCTGAGGCCTCCCAGCCATGCCTCCTGCACAGCCTGCGGGACTGTGAGTCAGTTTCCTGGGGCCTCCCAGCCATGCTTCCCGCACAGCCTGTGGGACTGTGAGTCAGTTAAACCTCTTTATTCATTACCCAGTCTCAGGTAGTTGTTTACAGTAGTACAAAAACCTCCTAATACATCCCCCCTCTCTAATGTGAGGTGTCCTCTCCTGGCATCTGATGCCACCTCCACTCTGTCCTTACCATTCTGTGTCCCCCGCACCTGACGTTCTCTCATCAGCCCAGCACTGCCTGCCTGCAGCCAGTGACCTGCATGGGTCCTGCCTGTTGGACATTTCCTGTTCTCCACCTCTGACCTCTCAGGGGCATTTACCCCTCAGTGCCTGAGCCGCAGCTCACACCCTAGGCTCTTGGAGGGAACCTGCAATTCATGCAGCAGCAGCTCCCTGGAACCTCCTTGAAAGGGACTTCTGGCCATCTGCCAGAGAAAGCGCACACTCACAACAGGAGATGCCCAGGCCCCTTGAAGGCTGCAAGATCCAGGGCCTGAGCCGACACCCAAGGGGACACAAAATGCCATCGCTCCTCCCCCGTTAGAATGGGGGCTGGTGGAAGGCAGAATCGTGGTTCCCACCTGATTCCTAATGGAATGGAAGGGCAGGTGAATCACTTGAGGTCAGGAGTTCGATGGAGACCAGCCTGGCCAACATGGTGAAACCCCATCTGTACTAAATAATACAAAAATTAGCCGGGCATGGTGGTGCGTGCCTGTCGTCCCAGCTAATCCAGAGGCTGAGGCAGGAGAATCGCTTGAATCCGGGAGGCAGAGGTTGTAGTGAGTTGAGATCGTGCCACTGCACTCCAGCCTGGGCAACAAGAGTGAAACTCCATCTCAAAACAAACAAACAAATAAATAAATAAATAAATTCAAATATGCCAGGCTGATCTATGGCCACAGAGGCCAGGCAGTCCAGGGGTGGGCACTGGCTGAATGGGAGCATAGGGGACCTTCCATTGGAGGCTTCCGCGTGTCATGGGCTCAGGTCCTGGCTGTGTGCTCTCGAGCACGCAGGTGCCCTTGTCCGTGAGAGGGGTCTCCAACCAGCCCTGTGGGCCGTGTGGGTTCACCTGGAGGTGATGTGTGAGAACGTTTGGGGGTGTGACATCTGGGGCTAGAGTATAGTGACAGCACCCCCTCCGGGAGAGGATCTGCCCTGTGGGCTCCAGGATGAGGAGTGTCCCCCTAAAGTCCACAATCAGGCAGCTCAAGGAGCAGAGATGCTCTCCTGTCAGACTGTTTCACAGACCATCCCACACAGTGAGGAGGAGAGGTGGCCAGGCCCTTTATTAAACATTCCTGGGAGGCTCACGGCCGGGGAACTGCCACTCATTTGGAAGGCACTGGGTCCTGCACCCAAGTGGACTGTTTCCAGGAGGTGCTGCTGGAGGGAAAAGGGCTGCCTGGGGCCAGGGAGGCTGCCTGGTTCTGCCTCCCGGGCTGGGTCAGTGGCTTGCCTGTC
Organism: Piliocolobus tephrosceles; assembly: GCF_002776525.5. NCBI lineage: Eukaryota > Metazoa > Chordata > Mammalia > Primates > Cercopithecidae > Piliocolobus > Piliocolobus tephrosceles. The sequence continues at coordinate 126,889,118 of NC_045444.1, read as the reverse complement.
CCCAGGCCTGGGGGACCTTGCAGGGTCTGTTTGCTCCTGATCCTCCTGATCCCGTGGGGTGGGCATGGGCCGGGTGTGTGCCAGCTGGCAGGTCACAGCTTCTTCTTGGGGCAGTGCTGCAGGGCCGCCCTCAGGGCCTCCGTCACGCGGTCCACATTCTCGCGGGTGGCATTGCGGCCCAGCAGGCCGATCCGCAGCACCTGGGGGGCATGGGCCAGGCCGACGTCAGCCTCCCGCCCGGGACCCACTTGACCCTGACCAACAGCTGGCCAGAGCCAGGATGGGCTCTCCTGAGCAAGGACCACCCACCCAGTGTCCATGAGGGGAGCTGAGAGCCCTGTACAGGTCGCAGAGGAGGCCCACGTACACCCAGGCCAGGGCAGGCTCTCCTCCCTCTGCACCCGCAGCCATACGGGAGGGCAGGGTGGTGCAGTGAAGGCCCCTCCCCACTGCTGCTCAGAGACACAGCCGGACCCAGGCGTGGGGCTTCCCAGCTGGTTCCAGGGTCTGCTCAGAGGGAAGGAAGGACGTTCCGAGTGGAATCATAAAGGCTGCACCCGGTGACCTCAGCAGGCTGGGGTGGGAGCAGGGGAGACAGGACACACTTTACTGGATACCCCTTGGAGAGCGGACCCTTCTGGATGCTCCTTGGTCTGGGCTCTTGGATGACCCTGGCCTCCCCCAGACCTGGTGCACACCTGCTCAAGGAGGGGTGGTGGGTTTGGTTTCTGCCAGAGGGCCTCGAGGCACTCCCTCTCACCTTCCCCGTGGAGGGCCCGAGGCCGCCTATGATCTGAATGTCGAAGTGGTCCAAGACGTAGCTGACGATGTCTCTCCAGTCATAGCCAGCGGGCACAGCTACAGCAGTGACCGTGGGCAGCCGGAGCGCCTGCAGGAGGGACCTGGCTCAGCGAGTGGGTGAGAGGCCCTACACAGGCCTTCGTGACAGCTCTTGGCTGGGGCCATCTGCCCTCGTTTCAGGCTACAGAGGAGCCGGGGGAGAAAGGGCTGGGGGGAGCAGGGTCCCCACCCTTCAGGAGGCAGTGGATGGGCAACTTTCTACTGGGAGATCACAGACCGTCCTGAGATCTGGCATCAGAGGCCGGGAGCTGTGACTTCATGTGTCCTGTCGATACTGCTCCCTGGACCCGGGGCCACACCACCCGGCAGCCACCCCCTCTTCTCAGGAGCCACTGTCCCTGCTGAGGGAGCTGGGCAGGAGCCTCTCATCCTTCCCCATGGGTGCAGGGCTGCCCACTGCCAGGGGCCTCCTTACCGGGTCCTTCACGAAGAGCTGCAGCCCCAGCGCCTGCAGGCGCCGGTGCAGATACGCTGTGGCCTCGCGGTGCTGGCGCCAGCTGTTCTCCAGGCCCTGAGTGGGAGATGGCACCGGTGGGCAGTGGCATGGGTGGGGTAGGCAGGAAGCCCCGCCCTTGGTGGTGCAGGAGGAAAAACCTGACTCTGCGGGCCTTGGTGCAGGGGAGCCCCTGGAGCTCCCCGTTTGGCTTTGCCCAGGAGCAGGGCCTGGGACTACCCCAGGGCAGCAGGAAACATCTGGGTCTGCGAGAGACAGGGTGGGGGGTCTGCCTGTGGCCCCGGTGGAGAGGAGGGGAGAATGCGTTGCAGGGGGGAGGGGGTTGAGCAGGGAGGGGAAGGGTTGTTGGGCTACACGGGGCTGGGGTGGATCAGGGCCAGGGCTCAGGCTGCCGGCCTCCAGGCCCCCTGTCCTCTCATGGCCGGCTCCCCGACCTGGCGTCCTCCCCAGACTGCTCCTGTCTCAGCTCTGGACAGCTGAGGGGTGGTCTTCCCAGCCCTAGGCCTCTCAGTGTCATCACCTCGGGTTCTCCCGGTCTCCAGCCACCAGCTCCCATGGCCACCCCAGGTGGGTCCCCCGGGGCAGCAGCTGCTCTCTACTCTGGCCCTGGCCTGTCTTCCCTGAACACGTGCCCCTGCAATCCTCACTCTGCCAGGTCCCCACACCTCCACGCTTGACTGTGCCCTGGTCCCGTTCTCTCCCTTCTCAGCCTGACTCACACCCCCCACCCACCTTTACGACCCTAGAGCCTCTCCCTGTGTGAACGCCTGACCCTTCGCCTTCCCCCAGGGGTGCGGGTGGCATCCAGCTTATGCGGGTACCCTGGCACTAACCCAGCCCTAGGCAGTGGCTTTATGAGTGGACCCAGGAGAACTAACATGGCAGGCACGGCCTTGCAACCTCACGGGAAGCTGACTGCAGCCTGGGGACCCTTCCTGGATGCTGGACAGGTGGCTGGCAAAGGGCCCTGTGGGACACAAGACAAGCCTGCAGGACCTTCCAGTCCCTCACTTTACATCCACACCCACCTATCTGCAGGCTGCATGTCTCTGGCCCCTTCGGCGGCATCCCCTTCTCTCAGCCCGCCACTCACCGGGCCTCACTTACTGCTTCACATGGCAGTGGAACGGTTGGGAGCGTCCGCACTTGCCCCATTGCTGCATCTGTCCCTGGGGCTGTGTCCTCCCGGCCCTGCCCACAGCCAGTGCGCCCGGGGCCCGTCCTCTCTCCCCCATCCCCACTGAGGGCCTCTCTCTGGCAGGCTCCCTTCTCTCTGTGCACCAGGAATGGTTCCTTCTCTGCAGGCCGTGCCCTCAACCATCCAGCCAGTGGCCCTGTCTCCTCCTGTGGAGTGCAGCCTATGCACCTGTTCCGCAATGAGGGCCAGGCTCTCTCTCAGGCCATACAGGCTGATGACGGGGATCGTGTGATGGTACCTGGAAGATACGAGGGGCTTGGTCCAGCACCATGAGCAGGCTCAGGGGCAGACGGGGCATTAGCTCTGTCTGCCCCAGCCCCAACAGCACAGGCTCTCTGAGCACAGGCCAGTATCCCCCACAGAGGAGTCTCGTCCGGGTTCAGAGCTTTGGACCGGGAAGGCAGCTTCGTCTGCCGGGGAGAGCATGGCTCCATGTGGGGCCCGGCCAGGATGCAGTGGGTGGTACAGGAGCAGAGACACGCACCACCGCCACCCTGCTGAGCCCCTCAGGCCCAGCGTGCCCACGAAGCCAGCACTGGCCCTCCGTGCCCACTGGGCTACAGCAGCTTTCCTGGAGCCTTGTCCCTGTGTGTAACATAAGGGGCCTTGGGTTTATGGTCAAGGTTGTCTTTTGAGAGGGGGTAAACTGAGGCCCAGGAGTGGGGAGATATGGCAGGGCCAGGTCCAAAGTGCCCGAGGATGTGCTGGGACCTCTGAGCGGGGGGACAGTGTTTGTGGAAGGGGCAGTGGGAGCCATGCCCCTGCCCAGAACCTCGGGCCAATCGAGGAATGGGGAAACCCAAGGTGGGGCATTTGACTGCCTGATGCAGGTGAATTCTGGGACTCCAATTGGGGTTCCTGCAGCATGAAGGTGGGGGCTCGGAGAATCCCTGAGTGCAGTGAAAGGTCAGCGTCCCCCCAGCCAGCCATGCCCAGCCCCCCACACCTTCCCGTCCCTGCCGGGCCTCACATCCTGGGCTGGTCGTCACAACCCCAGAAGTTGGCCAGCCACTTGATGTCCAGGTAGAAGGAGAAGGGCTTCGTCTTGCGGGAGTACATCTTCTTTCTGGGGAGGAAAAGCAGCCTGAGCACCGGCCCCTCAGTTTGGGCTGAAGGCCGGAGCAGTCTTGCTGGCTGTCCTGTTTCACAGGAGTGAGGCGGGGTGGGGCCCCCAGGAGGGCCTGCCCCAGCTGCATTTGTACTCAGGGGCCAGTGTGGGACCGGGCAGGTCCTGGGTCCCTCAGCTGTCCAGTCCCGCTGGCCCTTGGACCCAGCCTGCACCTCTGCCCATGTGGGTGTGACCCTGCGGGGGGCACCGAGGCCAGCTGCCTCCATTCGGTGTGCCCCTTTCTCTCCCCCGGCCCTTCCTACAGGGTCAGCCTTCATTTCTCACATCATCCAAAGGTGACTGCTTTCGGGCCCCAGGGCACTCTGGCCAGGCTTGAAGCTTTAAATATGTCCGTCTCTACAACTCCAAGTTGGTGGGCCAGGCCCAGTCTCTCCCCAGGCTCCTGACTCACACCCAGCCGCCTCCTTCACCCTCCCCTGTGGTCCAGCGGGCATCTCAGACCTCCCATGTCCAACACCGAATTCCTGACTTCACCCCAAAGTCCCCTCTGTTCTGGGGAACGGCACCTCCAGTTGCCAGGCTGCAGCTGGATGTGAACCGCCTGTGAGGCCTGGCCCTCTTCCCCCACCCCTGCCTGGCCTGGCTCGGAATCTGGACACCAGGAGCGGGAGGTGAGATTGGGACTGCAGGGGGCACCATGTGTGGTCCACGTTGTCCGTTGGGGCAGCCCCTGGAAGCCGAGCCAGGGTGGGTCAGGGTGCTGGGCCCCAGGCCCTCAGTTCTTCCCTGGCCACTCCTTGGTGTGAAGCTGGGAACTTCCAGAGCAGCGGACTCTGCACCCTGCACATGCCCACGGCCCTCCCCTCGCCTGGCCTCCCCACTCCCCGTGAACGCAGGGCCTTTGGCCTCCCAGAGGGTGGGCAGAAGAGTGCCAGGTGCTGGAGGAGCCTGGGGAGCCCTTCCAGCCTGGCTCCTGCCCCTCCTGCCTCGGGCCACCTGAGCTCCCTGCAAGCCCAGCCCTGCACAGAGGTGAGGGTCTGTGGGTCACTCACTTGGCCTTGTCACTGAAGGAGATGAACGAGGTGCCTGGAGGGGCGTTCAGGACCTTCTGGGAGCCCGAGTACAGGATGTCGATGCCTGTAGGTGGGTGGTTTGCTTGGGACGGGTGAGCCCCGCCACAGGGCAGGCCCGTCCAGCGGGGTGCCTGCCTAGCTAATGGGCTGGTGGGCTACGACCCCACCAAGAATCCGTACATCATGGGAGGGGAGACATGGAAGGGAGTCCTGGGTTCGAATCTCCGCACTGCTGCACGGCAGCCATGACCTCAGGCCTGAGCCTTTTAGTGCAGCTTCTCCCTCCGCTGTGCAGGTCCCCAGGGACAGCCCTGCCACCCCTGGCACCGTGTCCCTGGGTCCCTCCCCAGGTCCCTGCTTTCAGTAGTAGTTTGAGGATCAGCCCAGAAATCCCTCCCTTCCTGCCTGAGATCTCCCAAATCAGGAGGGGCTCTGCAGAAACAGAGAGGCTCCCATGGAGTGGGTGGGCAGGCACCGCAGTGGGTGCAGGGTGCAGGCTCTCCCCCGTAAACGATGGGCACAGGAGGCTCCTTGGTCCCCTCGGCCGGCCTGGCTGAGGTTCCCTGCAAGGTGACCCTGTGCATTGGTGCTCACTGCTATGGGCAGCCTGGCGGGGTGCAGGGCGGATGTGAAACTGAGCCTCTGGGGGTTTGGCAGAGGGGTCCCCTACACCTGATTGACTGGAGCCCTGGCCCTTCCTCTTCCCACTGCTTCTACTACAGCTCTGGGGCCTCTCAAATGTTCCCCACCAGCTGTCTCTCCGGCCAGTCCCCATGCCTGGATCTGAACGCTCAATGGAAACACTGGGGTGCCGGGTAGTTCATGGAGCTGCTCTTGCCCCGGTAAAGAGTGTTTCCCTGGGCCTGGTGGAGATGAGGCCGAGCCCGCAGTGTTGGCTGCCAGACGCGCGCTTACAGCAGGGCTTCCTGCACGCAGAGCCCCTGACTGCTTGGGCTGGGTAGGGCCCTCAGAGCACACTCTTACCTTGCTGGTCCATGTAAAGAGGGGTCCCACCCAGGGATGCCACCGAATCCACCAGGAGCAGGCACTTGTACCTAGAGAGGGAGGATGGAACGGAGGGCTGCAGGTGAGGCAGGGGCCGCTGGAGGGCTTGGGCCCCAGCCTGGATGGGGTTTCTGAGCCTCAGGCCGGCAAGGAAGGGGGGTGCCTCCCACCTATACCCCAGGAGTTGGCCAGTTGCCTTCTCCTGCCTGTCAGGATCCATCAGGACCTGTGGCTCTTCCTTTTCCAGCCCTCATCATTGGAGCAGAAGGAGCTGGGGGAGTGAGGGAGCATCACGGCCCTGGTGGGACCCAGCTGCAGGGCCCTGCAGTGGTGCTGAAGAGGGTCAGCCGGGCAGTCTGTGGTTCCCCAGGGACAGCAGGCGCATGAGGGCCTGTGTGGACCCCAGGGACCAGGGTGGCACCAGGCTGGGCCTCCCTCTGCCAACAGCTGCTCGGCCCAGCCACTGGCCAGAGTCCAGGGCCGGACCTCTGCCAACAGCTGCTCGGCCCAGCCACTGGCCAGAGTCCAGGGCCGGAGGGGACAGAGTCCCGGAACAGCACAAACAGCAGCACCGCAAACTCACCCTCCGAACTCTCACCCTCCTCCACCTCCATATTTTCTTGTAAAGAAAAAAAAGATACAGAAAGAATCTTGTGCTGGCTGCAGGTGGGGACGGCCCGGGTGTTGCTGAAGCCGGCCAGGTGATGTTTGTGAGCTTTATTCATGGCCACGGTCCATGCAGCAAGCTGTCCGGGCTGGGGGCCCTGCTGAAGGATCCTCCCTGGCCGTGGAGTTTCTCTCCTCTGTCCTGTGCTCAGAACTGCCGACGGGACTGCTAGGTCCCGAGGGGCTCTGTCCCCATTTCTCAGGAATCCCATCTGACTCCATTCAAGGCCCTGCCCTGTGCACCCCCATGTGGGGGTGAGGGAGGCTGGAGGAGGGAAGTGGAGGGCATCAGGCAGCTCTAGTGCCCTTGGAATCTCGGGGCGAGGTGGGGACAGGCCCTGGCAAGATCTGGAGGTCTGCGCCAAGCCCTCTTCAGTCATGCGGACAGAGGTCAGTGGGCAGCGTGGGGGCGCTCGGCCAGGGAGTACCTGAGCCTGCCCCGGGGCCTGGGGGTGTCTTTAGACTCAGCCCAGAGCAAAGAGGACCTGGGAGGTGCTTGCACCCCACACCATGTGACAGAGGCCGAGGTGGGGACCAGGGGCAGAAGCGCCAGAGGGACCAGTACCCACCCCTCCCCACAGCCTGGCTCTGAGCTGTGCTCCGGCCCACCGCCCTGGGGCCAGGTTCACCTGTGGCAGAGTTCCCCGAAGCCGTCAAGGGGCTGCAGCACGCCGGTGGACGACTCCCCGTGGGTCAAGAACAGCAGCACCGGCTTGTGCTGGGCCAGGCCCTTGGGAAGCAGGGATGGCTGCAGGCGAAGCTCAGAGGGGCAGGGGCCAGGACCCCCCCAACAAACCCCCCATGGGTGGCGCAGCTCCAGGCAGCAGGGGCTGGGTGTGCTTCAACCCCTCCCTGACAGTGTGCATGTGAGGAGGAGGCTGGCGCATCTCCGATTTGGGAGGAGGGCTTTTCCAAGAACAGGACTTTTGTGCAGAGATGGAGGAAGGGTGGCCCCAGCCTGCTGCCCGGCCTGTGAGGGCTGTTGCTAGATGGACGGAGTCCCCACCCTCCGGGTAGGTTGAGGCTGACTTCAGCCCACAGGGTGGAGTATCCTGAGTGTCAGGGTCATGCTCTGCAGCCCTGACCACAACCCTGCCTCCTGCCTCCAGCCCCTCTGGCCCTGCCCACAGGACCAGGCTCCTGACTCAGTTTCCCTGCCAGACAGAAGCCTCCCTACCAGTCTTCCCACCATTCCCAGGTAATGGAACCCTCCCCTGTGGCCACTCAGGAGATGCTAGGATGGGCTGAGGGCCAGCCGTGGGCCCAGCCTCCCGGCTCTGATCCCACCCCACTGGCTGGCCACTTCCAGGCAGCCTATGAGCCAGCATGCCCCCCAACCTCCTTCCAGACCTGACCCCCACCCTGGGTCTCCCTACCTCCTCCACCTCCTGCAGTGTGTAGTGGCCTCCAGGGTCCTTGGTCATTGGGTGCACTCGGGCTCCTGGGTGCGGGACAGAGTGGGCTGTGAGTGTCCCGCACACACTGCGGAAGTCAGTGTTGGACACCCGTGGCCCTGCTGAGCAGGGGGGCCTGTGAGGGCTGGATCCCACCCTGGCTGCCTGAAGAGGAGAGTGCACTCTGCCCAGTGAGAGCCTCTCTGTGTGTAGAGCCAGGGCCATCTTCATCCCCGACTATTGGAGCCAAGGCTCCTGGGATGCTCTTGAGAGAGCTCAGCTCAAACACCCCTTCTCAGGCCACACTGGCCAGCGCCTCCCCAAGCAGAGTGAGCTCCCGGGAGTCGGGGCCGCGCCTGGCCCAGGGCTGGCACACCACTGGTGTGGTGGATGACAGAGTGAAGGATGGGGGTGAGTGAGGCCGCAGTCTTGCCTTCTGTTGGAGCTGGGGACTTCAGGAATCAGGCCCTCGTCCCCTCCTTCTCTCTGCCCCTATCCTGTGTGCTGCTTGTGGCCAGGGTTGTGGGAGGGGAAGGACCTTCAGCTGAGGGTCCAGAATGGGGACGGGGAGGCCACATACCGCAGGCATCTGAGCCTGAGTGCCCTGATGTCCACTCGGGGGCCTGGCCTCTGCCGACCCTGCGTCCCCTTGAAAAGTCTGTGGACTTGGGATCGGGACCCTCTTGGCTGTGGTGGTTGGTTGAGTATTAACCAGCGTGGCCATTGTGGCGCTGGCCAAGCCGATGTCCCTCAATGCCACAATCAAGCACTAAACCCAGGGCACACTCCTGCTCCTGTCTCTCCCAGAAAAGTGTACTCCGGAGGCAAATACTCTGTCCATACCTCTGTATTTTGTGGATCACATCAAGGCTCCAGAAGGGGGGCTGCTGAGATTTGAGGGGAGGCTTCAGCTTCTGAAACCCCACCCTGTCACAGAGCAGAGCTGGTGCCTGGGACCCGGGACAGTGGCTGGGGCTCTCAGGAGTGTGTGCTGGGACCAGAGGCTTCCCTGCAGTGCCGTCCCCCACGCGCTCCAGAAACAGCTCGAGGAGACTGGAGGGATCGGGGCACCTGTGCTGCTCCCAGCCCTATCAGAGTCAGGCCCCACGAGTGCTGACACCACCTGGAGGAGGCAGCGGGCTGAGAGGAGGTACGTGCGTGCAGGGCCACAGGGTGGGTAAGCGCTCACCCAGGGACAGGGCCGCCAGCTTCAAACAGAGGGAGACCAGGGAGGCCTTGAAGGATGGAGCCAGGGCCGTCCCCACCTGGCTCTCTCCCTTACCCATGCGCTCTCCGACTTCCATGGCTCGCTGCCCCCAAATGCCATTGACCCCGACCAGGAAGGAATCCCCAGGCTCCAGCACATTGACCAGGGCGGCCTCCAGGGCACAGTGTCCGGAGCCAGTGATGACCAGTGTGAGCGGGTTCCTGGTCTGGAACACGTACTGGATGCCTTCCTTGATCTCGTCCATGATCTGCGTGTGTGTGGGAACAGGGTGAGACCCAGGCTCCCCGCCCTCCGAGGCAGGAGGGGCAGGAGCCAGGCTGGAAGGGCTCCCCAGGCTCCTCCAGCACCTGGCACTCTTCTGCCCACCCTCCAGGAGGCCAAAGGCACTGCGTTCACGGGGAGTGGGGAGGCCAGGCGAGGGGAGGGCCGTGGGCATGTGCAGGGTGCAGAGTCCGCTGCTCTGGAAGTTCCCAGTTTCACACCAAGGAGTGGCCAGGGAAGAACTGAGGGCCTGGGGCCCAGCACCCTGACCCACCCTGGCTCGGCTTCCAGGGGCTGCCCCAACGGACAACGTGGACCACACATGGTGCCCCCTGTCTGTGATCTGCGTGTGGCTGGGTAGCGGGTGAGACCCAGGCTCCCTGCCCCCCCATCTGTGATCTGCGGGTGGGAACAGTGTGAGACCCAGGTTCCCGGTCCCCCCCTCGTCCGTGATCTGTGGGTGGATGCAGGGTCAGACCCAGGCCCCCGCGAGTGAAGAGACAGTGACCCCTCCCCTTGTCCATGATCTGCGGGTGGGAACACAGGTGAGACCCAGGCCCCCGAGTGGGCCCCCGCTCCTACCTGGTACATCTCCTTGTCCATCGGCCCGATGATCTGCATTGCCCCGGCCGACATGATGCGAGGAGCCAGGTTGGAGGGACCGGGCCCCAGCAGGAGCCGCTTGGGGATGGAGAGGGGCTTGAGCAGGGCCTTGGGCGGGGGCACCAGCAGCTTGTGAGAGGCCATGGTCTGCATCCAACCTGCCGCTTGGGGACCTGGGTCTGCACTGGACTTGGCCAGAGCCTGGAACATTTCCCGGTAGGCGGGACACAGAGGTGAGAGGTGAGGATTGGTGGACAGGCTTCCACGGCAGCCCTGCCTTTTGCTGTTGTTCCCTGAGCCTTATCTGTGCTTGTCCTGCGGGTCAGGACCAGGCAGCAGGGGACTGAGCCCTCAGGCAGAGGGAGCCTCCAGGGCTGAGTGACAGAAAAGCAGCGTGTGACAAAGGTGTCCTCACCCCAGCCCTCCTCGCTCCCCCTCTGAGTCCTGCACGTCCAGCCCCTCCGATCCTGCTTAGCTCAGGGGCCAGAGAACTGTTTCTTAAAGGGGCGGAAGCACAGATCGTCGAGGCTTGGCAGGCCCTGTGGTCTATGTTGCAACAACTCAACCCTGCCGTGTGCTTGCAAAGCAGCTGCCAGCGGTGTGGGCGGGTTCCCATAAAACTTTATTTACAAAAAGCAGTGGCAGGCCAGACTGGGCCCATGGAGTGCAGTTGGCTGACCCTGGCACAGCTGATGGGAAGGCTTGTGGACCAAAAATAAAATTCGAAGACCTCCCGGCAACTGTCTGAACGGGCTTCCCTGTCCGCCGCGGCACTCTAAACTTTAACCTGGAAGACGTTTGGGCCATGCCACAGCATCCCCTGCCGGCATTAACATCGACGCAGGCCTTAAGTCTGATAGGAAGCGTTTACCATCTATTTTCTCTCTAAAGCCTGCTACCTGGAGGCGCCGTCGGCTCTCCACAGCCTCTATTTCATAACCCAGACACCCCTTTCTGCTGATACGAACTCTTCAATCAGTTGACAATCAGAATATGTTTAAATCTCCCTATGACCTGGAAGCCCCCAATTCGAGTTGTTCCAGCCTTCCAGATGGAACCAACATTTGATTGATGCTCATGTCTTCCTAAAATGTATAAAAGCAAGCTGTGCCCCCATCACCTTGGGCATTTGTGGTCAGGGGTGCACCCTTGAGCTTGGCAAGGATGTCCTCCCTCCTGAGGCTGTGCCGCGGGTGCATCCTTAGCCTTGGCAACAAAAACTTTCTAAATTAATTGAGACCTGTTTCAGGTACTTTTTGGTTTACAGGCTCAATTTAGCGAACAAACCTGCACGGTACACAGACACACACAAGCAGGGAGTTGCACAGCGAGTTTCGGCATGCTGCATTCCAGAGACGTATAGAAATTCTAGTTATGTATACGTTTTAGGTTGAAAAGAGGCCTGGAACCAGGTGCCGACTTTAGATAATAGGGAAGTCTAATTACTTCTACATTTCCCAAATACAGAGGTTCCCCCCACAGCCCCCGGGGCCTGCCTGACGGTCACACGTGATCTTTGCTCTCCTCAGTTTCCCTCTGACAACTATCTTGGTGAAATCTCTGACCCTTCCTTTTCCGCCATGCTCATGTCCACCTGCTTCCTGTTGGGGTCTCAAGAAAGGGGAACTGGCACAGTGAAGAACGGTGTCCAGTGCGTCTGGCTACTTCCTGCTGAAAGGGAGTTCGGGTGATAGTTGCGTTTTCCCTTTCTTGCTCTCGGTCGTGAAGGGAATAAAGGGTCATGAAAGCTTATGCATGGAGGCGTGTGACGGGATTCTGTCAAGAAGCCCCATGTAAATCGAGCTGCCGTTGCAGGCCGGTATTGGGACTGCATAGCCGTGGAATTGTTGTCATCTGGAACATAGAAACTTAACGAGAGCATTAAAAAAGGCAGGGACCAACTATTAAAAGAAAAATCGCCGAAGAGAAAGGTCTGAGGAACGGGAGAAGCCAAGGGGTTTTTTGAAAACCAGTCAGGAAAAGTTTGAGCCCAGTCTTGGTTACTTTGGGAAAGTGTGTGTAGCCATTTGGCTTGTTTGAAGATTTCTTGGGCATTGGTTTCCACTTCTCCAGACACATTAATGTAGGTGCAACAGGTCCTGTCAATGACAGCACAGACTCCTCCTTGTTCAGCTAGGAGGTAATCCAGAACTCACCTGTTACCAACCAGCGAACTCCTGCTGGCGACTTGTAGAGCTGACAGATGGGTGCCAGCGTTTGCTATTTCAAGGGAGGCAGTAGGTTCTCTTAGTTGTGATTTCCCGGTGAGTAAAACCTCCCCAACGGGTAAGAGTTGTGATAGTTCCCACAACTCTGGTCACAATAAGTCTCAGGGCCCTTTTCCTTCTGAATAGAATTCTGAATTGGAAATGATGTTCAAGATAGTGATTTGGGTGGGAGCTGTTGTTCCCAGAATACAGTCACCACTGTGATGAGAATGATCAAGGTGGGACAGGGTGAAAGCTGGAAAAGGGTTTAAATAGTTATTAGCGAGGCTGCTTGGCCCTAACAGCCCAGGAGGGCAGGATGATTATTTTGATTAAAATGTTGGGAAAAAAGGAAATGGGCCTTTTTTCCCATTTTTTTTTGAGACGGAGTCGGGCTCTGTCGCCCAGGCTGGAGTGCAGTGGCCGGATCTCAGCTCACTGCAAGCTCCGCCTCCCGAGTTCACACCATTCTCCTGCCTCAGCCTCCGGAGTAGCTGGGACTACAGGCGCCCGCCACCTTGCCCGGCTAGTTTTTTGTATTTTTTAGTAGAGACAGAGTTTCACCGTGTTAGCCAGGATGGTCTTGATCTCCTGACCTCGTGATCCGCCCGTCTCAGCCTCCCAAAGTGCTGGGATTACAGGCTTGAGCCACCGCGCCCGGCCTGAAATGGGCCTTTTGACAGTTTTTAAGAGGCCTCATATGGGGAAAAGACTATGTTTTTGTGCTAAGGGAGGAGGTTTAAAAGCAGGCGGGTGCCGGTGCATGGTGTAGGATGTAAACTAGGCGGCACGATGGTTATTTCCTGCACTGGTTACATCATTATAGTAGCATACATGATGGTATTAGGAGTGCAGGGGGTGGTGTATACTGGGAGCCCCACTATATTGGTCCAGTTTAATGGCTTATAAACTGGCAGTGATGAGATAGAGTCGGATTTTTTTTTTTTTTTTTGAGATGAAGTCTCACTCCATCACCCAGGCTGGAGCAAAGTGGCATGATGTCAGCTCACTGCAACCTCCACTTTCCGGGTTAAAGTGATTCTCCTGCCTCAGCCTCCCGAGTAGCTGAGATTATAGGTGCCCACTACCACGGCCGGCTGATTTTTGTATTTTTAGTAGAGGTGGGGTTTCACCATGTTGGTCAGGCTGGTCTCGAACTCCTGACCTCAGGTGATCCACCTACCTGTACCTTCCAAAGTATTAGGATTACAGCTGTGAGCCACCGTGCCCGGTCAGAGTCAGAGTTTTGACTGTAGGAGGCTAAGGCCTCAAATGAGTCAAAGTTAGCCACGTGAGTGTTATTATAACAAGGTGTACATCCCAAAATAACATTACGAATTAAGGCAGTTTCAGTGATATTATAAGTATGGATGGTGGGGGAAGTGACATGATAGCACCAAGAGGGAGGTGATTTCCAGTTTACCAGCACGGAAGGAAATGGTCGGGGTGGGAAGGCGTGGTGAGAAGAATAATGAAACCCCAACAGTACGGTTTGGTTGGAGACAGGGTGCGCTTGCAAAGAAGAATCTACGTGGCTTGGAGTAGTGGGTTTTGGACGGCAAAGCCAGCCACACAGAGGATTTTCTCCTCTCAAAATAGCATATGAGATGCTGCAGATGATATTGTCAAACCAAGAGGATTGGGAAGTTTTCATATGAGAGATAAGGAGAAAAACTTGTAAGAAAGAAAAAAGGGGTCTCATTGTTCTAATTCAAGGATGGTTACAAAAGTTGTTCCAAGTGTAATTAGAAAAACCACTCTGCAAATAAAAATCTAGCGCAAGCTGAATAATTGTATGTGGGTCTTGAGAAATGGGGGTTGGATGAAGAGTAAGTAAATTGGCTGGGCGCGGTGGCTTATGCCTGTAATCCCAGCATTTTGGGAGACCGAGACGGGTGGATCACCTGAGGTCAAGAGTTCAAGAGCAGCGTGGCCAACATGGTGAAACTCTGTCTCTACTAAAAATACAAAAAAAAAAAAAAAAAAAAAAATTAGCCAGGCATGGTGGTGCATGCCTATTATCCCAGCTACTTGGGAGGCTGAGGCTGGAGAATCACTTGAATGCGGGAGGCGGAGGTTGCAGTGAGCTGAGATCGCACCATTGCACTCCAGCCTGGGCGACAAGTGTGAAACTCTGTGTCAAAAAAAAAAAAAGGTAAGTGAATGGAGGATAATCTCAGAAACTTGGAGGACCTAGAAACCCGTCTGGAGCACGTAAGGAAAGGACAAGGGAGGGGAAGGAAAGTGAATGATAAAGACAGCCAAAGGCTTACGTGGTATCCTTTGCTTCTGAAGAGAGGTTAGTGTCACCTGGTTGTCTGCAAAACAAAAATCATAGATCTTCCAAGGGCTCAAAGTGTAAGCAGACTGGAGTTCTCGTGCTGGGGTGGACTTTGTGCGGCAAAGGTGGACCCAAGGGGAGAATCCCTGCAGTTTGACAGCTGTGGGAGAGGCTACGAGGACTTGAAAGGGTCCAGTCCAGAGGGCCAGAAGGGCTTTTCTGTCTTGAGGCAAAGTTTTTAAATATACCCAGTCCCCCAGGTTAACAAAGGGCTTATTTCTGATGAGGAGGGGTTGGATTTTGGACAAAATTTGTCCTGGTATGCAGTAGTGGCCTGGATAGTTTGCCAGGGAGGCAACATATTGAGACAGATAATGAGCCTCTGGATCAAGTAATAAGTCCGTTTGTAAAAAGGGACATCCAGAAAGAATTTCAAAAGGGCTAAGGTGGGTTGAAACCTTTGGGAATTATTCTGGATCTTAACAGGGCAATAGGAAGAAGAGTTATCCAAAACAGTTGAGTTTCTATAGAGAGTTAGTAGAAGGGTTTTCAAAGCTAGATTGGCCCTTTGATGACTGTGGGTGGTAAGCAGCATATAAGTGATATTTTATTTGGAGTAAATAGATTTTACTCCAAATCCTCGCTGATTCCTGGAGTAATAGAAGAAATAAAGGCCAGCCCATTGTCTGATTGGAGGGATTGAGGGATCCCAAATCAAGGAATAAAGTGTTCTAAAAGAGCCGTAGTTACTTCTGAGGCTCTTTCTGTTTGAGTGGGGAAGGGTTTAGTCCAGCCTGTGAAAGTGTCTGTAAAGACTAAAAGGTATCTGAATCCCTTACGAGAGGGCAGAGTCAGCTTGCCGGTCCTCCCCGGGACAGGCCCTCTACGTTGAATAGGTTGAGGAAGGCCAGGGAGTTCATTGCATCCTCAGGATTTGAGTGACAGCAAATTGGGCAGGATTGAGAAATGTCCCACAGAGTTGGGGTTAGGCCCTTGAAAAAGAGGGTCTCTGAAGGCTTGTAAAGTTTCGGCTCCCCGGGTGGGTAGCTTGATGGAGATTTTAGAGGATTTTCCATCGTGGAGCCTCAGGGAGGAGAAATTTATTTTCAGAGTTTTGAAGCCATCCCTCGGGAATGAATGTGAAACCCTGTTTTAGTGCCTTTCGTAATTTTTGTGGGGTGTGTCAGGGTTTTGGTGGGGTTGGGTGGGGAAAGAGGGTGGCCCAGCAGCTGGTTTAGTTTGTTTATCTGCATAATTATCCCCTTTGGCAGGATTCGAGTTGTCTTTCTAATGAGCTGGACAGTGAAGGATTTTGCTTCACTGTCTTGCTAGAAGACATACAATTGGGAAATGTATGTCTTCCAGCAAGGTTGAAATTTCAGGGGCATGCTGAATGGGGGTGTTATAGGCTGTGAGAAGTGCATGGTTAGTGGTTGTGTCATGGGCTGTGAGAGATCCTCTTTCCTTACAGTGGCTGCATGAACACGCGTTACGTGACACGCACAGGCTGAGTCAGGATGTAAGTCACTTGAGCTTTATTCCAGTCCCCTGTTAGAGAGCTGTGATAAGGGATGTTAGTTCAGCTTTTTGAGCCAAGGTGGTTCCTCTGGGTAGAGGACCTGATTCTATGACTTTAGTTAGGCTAAGTATAGCACAGCCTGAAATGTGTTATCTCCTTTTAAAATGAACCGACCATCAGGTGGAATCAGGAATTTTACGTGCAGTGTCCTTTAGATCAGCCCTAGCACTGCACGTAAGATCAATAGTTTCTACACAGGAATGTCCAAGAGAAGCCATAGGTTTTATAGAGAGTTCAGGAGTTTGCAAAAGAAGTGATTGGTACTTATGAATTAGAAGGTCTTAAAATTTAGAATATCCAAGACCTGATGAGGGGGTAAAAATTGTTAAGGTTTGTCCTAGAGCTGTTTCTGAGGCTTCTTGGACTAAGAGGGCCACCGCTGCTAAGGCTCGTAAGCAGGGGCGTCATTCCTGGGATACCAAGTAAACGTTTTTCAAAGCAGGGAGCTTAGAGGGCCCCAGACCTTGGGCTAAAACTCCCAAAGTGATTCCCCTTCATTCGTGTACATTCAAAAAGAACAGCTTGGTCGGATCTGGTAAGGCTGAGGCCGGGGCTCAGATGAAAGCCTGTTTTAAAGTCCTTAGAGCTTCATGTTATTAGCCCACGTGACAGGTTGTTCCTCAGCTCTTCTGAGGGTTTCATATAAAGGTTTTGCTACTAATCCAAAGGAAGGAGTTCATATTCTGCAAAACCTGGCCGTACCCCCTAAGGACCAAAGCTGTTGTTTGGTTCCTGGAGTTGTCATGTTTAAGATAAGATCTTATATTTCATATTTTATTTTTAAATTTATTATTTATTTTATTTTATTTATTTTTGAGACTGAGTTTTACTCTGTTGCCCAGGCTGGAATGCAGTGGCACAACCTTGGCTCATGGCAACCTCTGCCTCCTGGGTTCAAGTGATTCTCCTGCCTCAGCCTCCTGAGTAGCTGGGACTACAGGCACCTGCCACCACGTCTAGCTCACTTTTTTTTTTTTTTTTTTTTGTATTTTTAGTAGAGATGGGATTTCAACATGTTGGCCAGGCTGGTCTCGAACTCTTGACCTCAAGTGATCCGTCTGCCTCGGCCTCCCAAAGTGCTGGGATTATAGGTGTGAACCACTGTGCCGGGCCTAAGATAAGATCTTTATAAGTGCTAGAGAGGCTCTTTGTGCTGGGAGTTAAGATAAGACCCCAAAATTGAACACCCTGTGTGGATATTTGTACCTTAGAAGGAGATACTTTGTACCTATAATCAGCAAGTTTGTTTAGTACTAATACTGTGTTTTGGTCTGGAGCAGCTTTGCTAGGACTACAGATTGTAGGTCATCTACATACTGGAGTCGATTGCCATCTGGGAGAAGCTGCAGTGTGGACAGGTCTTTAACTAGGGCCTGTCTAAAACGGTGGGAGCTATCTCTGAATCTCTGGGGCAGAACTGTCCAAGTTACCTCTTGAGTTATTTGAGTATCTGGGTCTTGCCATTCAAAAGCAAACAAATATTTGCTATCTGAGCATACAGGAATGCAGAAAAACACATTCCTAAGATCAAGAACTGTAACACAAGCTGTGGTGGAGGGAATCTGTCCAAAAAGGGTACAAAGGTTTGGGACAACAGGATGAATAGGAATAACAGCTTCGGTAATGACTCTAAGGTAGGAGCCATCTGGTTTCTTTATAGCTAGAACAGAAGTGTTGCAAGGCGAGCTGCATGGGTACACTCATCCACGGGTTAGACATTTTTGTTATTAGAGGTTTTAGCCCTTTTCATGCTTCTGGTTTCAAGGGGTATTGGGGGGTTCTGGGGAACTTACTGGGATTTTTAAGCTGAATGACGACAGGAGCAGCTGATATTGAACAGCCAGGAATAGAAGTTTTCCAAACCTCAAATGGCACTTGTTTTAGAATGTGAGGTTCTATAGATTGTAGCAGCTCTTTTGGTGATGTGTGAGTTACAACAGCTAGAAGGTGAGGCCTTAGCTACAAATTAGCTTGTAATTTTGTGAGTAAGTCATGCCCTAATAATGGAACAGGGCAGTTTGGCAGGACTAAAAAGGAGTGGGTAAAGAAAGGAATAGCCTTCCATTTTACAAGGGAGTGGTGGTGTGAAACAGCCTCATTGGGGTTTTCCATCCACACCTGTGAGGAAAATGAAGGACTAGTGCATTGGGCCACAGTAAGTGTTTGAAGCTGAACAACTGGCCCCTGTATCTCTGAGGAACGTTGCCTCTTGTTCAATCTCAATCAGATTTCCCCAGGGCTCCTCCACAGAGACAGAGAGGTTAGGGCCACACGGCCCCGTCAGTCATTTGGAGAATGACTTTCAGAGGCTTGGAGAGAGTGAGAGGTGCCATCCTTGCCCTCATCCTTGTCTTTGTTCTGCAGTATTCCCTTGCTGGGTAGGGTGGCAAGGCTGTGGCTGTGATGGCCCAGAAGGAAGATGTGTCCCATGCCCTGTCGTGGGGGAGCGAGGGAAATGCACGCTTCCAACGACCCTCTTGTGTGCAGTAAGGACAGGGTCCTGGGGGCAGCTTGTAATCCAGAGGTTTGGGATATTCTGTACTCCAGTGTCCTGGATTCCTGAAATAATGACAGGCCCCTGTTCTGCTAGTGTTATAGGGACAAGCCTTGGGGTTAGTAGCAAATGAAAAGAATGTGCCAATGCTGTTGCCATGTCAGTAGCTTGACCATGCCATTTTTCCTCCTCCAATTGAGCCTTGGCCCTCAGGGGTTCTGGGGTCTAAATTGGTGTATTAATGCATGGCCTACACCAGTCTAGTTTGGAAAAGGGCAGGGGTTCTCAGGTGGCTCCTGAGTGATTTCTCGTAATTTAGAAAATTTAACAGGCTTTATTAGATCTTTTTTCATTCCTTCCAACAAGTAAGTTATAATCTCATCTGCCCCTGCCTCTGCCTGGACCACCTCAGCAGCCTGGTATTGCCAGTGGGTTCTGTGTTGGGAACAGATTTTTCCCAGCTCTATTATCATTAGGATTATGAGCGTGAGCTTTATCTGCCCCAGCTTGAGCTAAAGACCATTTATGTGATTTTTCTTCATGGGAACAACAAGTAGTTAACACCACAAATATGTCTTGCCAGATTAAATCAAAGACAATAACTAAAGCTCAAAATTCTTGAATGAACTTAGTGGGATCCTAGCTAAATGAACCCAGTGTGGATTTGAGAAAGATCAGACATTGGAAAAGGGACATGAACTCGAATTTTTCCCAAATCTCCGTTTGCCACCTCGTGGAGAGGTAAAACCCTTGCGGGATCTTCTGAGGACTCTTTGCTGGTGGCATATGTGACAGGATGTGTGAGTATGTGAGGGGATAGAGTACCCGGGGAAGGGGGCGGGAGGGTTGACGGGGGGATGGAGCAGATGGAGAGGGTGCAGGTGAAGCCGGAGCAGGCTGCAGAGAGTGTGATGGGCAAAAGGAAGGTTCATCTAAGACATCAGAATCGGGGAGGGAGGAAGTTCTTTAGAAGCATATGTGACAATTTCTGTGTAATTTTGGGTTTTGGGATAAAGCCAAAAAGACTTGACCACGTGGCACCTCTGCATCCTTTCTGAGATTCCAGCAAAATGAGTCTAGTTGTAAAATAATATTCCAATCCAGGGCCCCATTAAGAGGCCAATATAAACTATTGGGGAGCATATATTGAACCCCAGATATATTACAAAAGAAAACCATATGCTTCCTTTTCAGAGTTTGTGGGTCAAAATGAGACCAGTTTTGAAGAATGCAATCCAAGGGCGAGTAGACAGAATTGACGAATGAATTGGACCCATGCTGGGTTCACATCAGGTACTGCAAGGTCCCCGAGGTGTCCCTGAGGGACTTGGACCTCGCCTCTTTGGCTCAGTCTATTTGGGGGCGTCCACCACAGATGGAGGGCCTGCCCTTGCCTGAATAACCACTCCAGGTGTGCCCGTGTTTGAGTGGTCAGCTCAGACCTAAGGGGAAGGAGAACTCACCTGTAACTTGGGATGCGGCTTACGCTTGAAGTGGAATCCAAAAGTGGGTCTGCAACCAGTGGGGTGTGTCTGCGCAGAGTGGGGGTCGCTGCTGCTCGTTTCCAAGGCATGGTTTACAGGGCATTAAGTGGCAGTGGACTTGCCACCCCAAAGGGCAATAGTAAATTCGCTCTTTTGTCTTGGCCTTGAGGTAACACCAGGTAGCGCCCTTGGCCAGAAACCCTCAATTGCCAAAGAGTACTCAAGCTGGTTCCCTGGCGGTTCGAAAATCGAAAAGAACCCTGGCTAATTCCTCCCCCCAAGGGCAATGATGGAAAGATATCTCTTCTCTAGGGCTTCAGGATCCCACTGAAGAGTGGTCTTGGCCAGGGCCCTCAGTTCCCGAGTAAAGAACCAGACCATCAAGGGAAGCAGGGAGGGAAAAGAAGGGAGAAATCCCAGTGAAGTCCCATATGCACAACCAAGGTGCCGGGCGAGGTGTTGGAGCCCCAGCATCAGGAAGTGGCCGACTCGCGGGCTGGTAAGAAGAATTTACCAATGACAGTATGGGTTTGGAAGAGGAAAGTTGTATTAGGAAGAAAGAATGCTGCAGAGGACGGCAGTGGGTGCCTCTGCCAGAGGACTCGGCACCACCGGGGATTTTCCTTAGGAGCATTTCTGGACCTCACGGCGGGCGTTGAAGGGTGATTCGCACGATAAATGCTACATTTGTAGACATTCTGGTGCCTTAGTGACGGCAGGGGTTGCACACTGAGTTTCATCAGCCATGCATTCCAGAGATGTATAGAAATTCTAGTTACTTATAAATGTTAGGTTGAAAGGAGGCCTGGAACCAGGTGCCAACTTTAGATGATGGGGAAGTTTACTTACTTCTAAATTCCTCAAATACGGAGCTTTGCCTCTGCATGGCCTGCCTGATGATCACCAGGTGGTCTTTGTTGTCCTCAGCCAGCTCACAGGTTGTGAGCTGGCCTCTCTGCCAGCAGTGCTCGCTCCTGTCTTTGCTCAGCTCCCCCTCACTCCCCAGGGAAGTCATCCCAATTGTCCCATGTCCTCAGCTGCCATCAGGCCACCTGCCCCATCTGTCACATCATCTGTTGACTGCCTGTCCTCCCTGGGGCAGGACCCCCTCTATGCAGCTCTGTGTGCCCGGCATGGCATGTGTGAGAGCATAGAAGGTCTGGTCACAGAGTTGGCTGACTGGTCCTGGAGGGGGTGGGTGGGCAGCCCTCAGAAAGCCAGAGAGGTGTGTGTGCTTTGTTCCAGGACGCAAGGTGTTGTTCGCTTGTCCTCTGTCAAGGTAACCTGGAGAAGCTGTTGCAACCACCAAGGGAGGGTGTTTCCTCAGGCCAAGAGCTTATTGGGAGCTTCGGAGCTACTGACGACAGCAAGCTGCAGGGCAGGTAACCGACCTCTGTCTCCCAGGAGTCCGGGGGTAAGGGCCACCTGGACAGGTGCCCAGGCCGTTCCAGCCAAGGCCAGCAGCAGCAGTGCCCTGGGAATGGCCTCTCGCAGCTGTGAAACGGGAGCTGAGGGCACCAGCTGCTCAGCTCACCTGCCTTTCTGGGCCCTGGGGTGGGCCTGGGCTGGCAGGATGGCGTGTGAAGTCCGGGTCAGGAGCCAGGACTGGCCTGCCTTGCCCTCCTGGGCCGGACTGACCTGGGGTTGTCTTAGTTCCCCAGACAAAGTCACCAGTGGAACCAGCCGGCCTGCTACCTGACACACAAGGTCAAGAACTGAGTCTCTTTTAAAAATTTAACTTGTTTTGTTGTAATCGATATAAAATAATGCAAACAATTTCTTTGGGTCTGATGTCCGTCTCACTGAGGCAGGCGAGCCCGTCACCCTTAGGTGCTCTAGGGAGATGATGTGTGGCCTGCCAGTCTCACGGTGCTCTCGCCGCTCCTGCCAGGCGTCCCCGCCGTGCACCATTTTAATTGAACCCCGGCTACACCAGCCTGTCGGGACATCCAGGCTGCAGGTGGCCATCGGGGGCATTCGCCCTTTCACAGGCAGCAGCTGGGTTCCAAGAAAGGGGAGGATTGGTGTAAAACCCACTGCCTCAACTTGAGGGCGAGACCCCTGGGCCATGGGGCCTGTGCATGTAATGCAGTGGTGCCTCGGGGGTGTCCAGCACAAGTTGCTCCCTCCAGGTCCCGGCCTGAATGGCAGGAGTGTTGGTTCTGGCAGGTGAGGGTCCTGCCGAACGGATGCCCCAGTGGCTCCTGATGATACGCCATGTCCTGGGGTACCTGTTTGGGTGCTGTACCCGGGTCTGGTGTGCCATGAGGGCTGCTACACATGCCTATGCTGTGACCCCATCCCTGGAACAACCCCTCCCATGCTGAGCCTGTTGCTGCGTCCCTGCTCGGCACAGGTGCCTGTGCCCAGGACTGGTCGTAAAACCAAGCCCTGTGTGGACAGCCTGCCCATGCTAGGCCAGGAATCCAGCCGTGGAGGCAGGGCTGTCCCTGGACCTCTTATCTATGAAGTGGAGTAGAGTTCTCACCTGGGGTGACAGGGCAGATGTCAGGGGCCACGCGTGATCACAGTAAAGAGGGTTGTGGTGGACAAATCCGGCTCTGCCTCTCCCACCTGGGCCAAGGCCTCCCTGATGCACTGCCCCCTCCCCATGCGACCCTGGCCAGACTGATGGTCCTCCCAGACAGGGGTCGGGGGCATGTGGAGCACCTCCCTGGGAGTCAGCACTGCCCCCTAAATGCTGGAGGACTCAGAAGCCAGGACATCGGGGATTTCCAGGCGGCCTCCAGGGCTCCCTTCCCCAGCCTCTGACTGTGGCGAGTTCTTGGCGTTGGTGGGTGGGGTGGGGGCCGGAGGTGGTGTAGAATCCAGCACTGTCTTCCTGGCGTTCACTCTGTGTTCCTAGAGGAGAGGAAGCCTTGGCCCCTCAAGACCTTCCCAAGCCCATGCCACAGAGATGTGAGCAGAGACCCTGTGTGGGATTGGACAGGACAGGCCTGGCCCCCTTCCTGGAGGTGGCTGCAGGGGGCAGGACGGGTAGGGCCACCTCAGCTGTGTGACCCTGGCAGCTGCTTGTCCCACTGGGACCCCACGTCCTCATCTGCACGGCAGGGACAGGCAGTCGGGCAGTGAGGGCCACGGTGACTTGTGGGGAGAGGGCAGCTGCCCACTGCCGCAGTCTCTGGGCTTTGCTCCTGGGCCCGCCACTTGACCCCCAACAACCTGGAGGGCCCTAGCACCCCAATGCCAAGACAGCCCATCACCCTCTTCTCCCAAGTGACCGTAGAATCCGAACCAGAAAGTGGAACAGCTGATGAAGAGGCTGCCCGGGCAGGTGTGGCCTCAGACTGTGAGGGGCTGGCCCCATCTGCCGCCCCCGCCCTGCCTTCATGAGGCCAGCGTTCTGGATCCTGGGGAGCTCCGCTGGGGAAACAGCACCCTCCACACATCTCAGCGGCGAGCAGTGGGTGCGGGGTGCATTGCAGCTCCAGGAATCGATATCGTGTCCTAGTCCTAACCCCTGTGAAAATGGCCTTGTACTGGGGCCTTTGCTGATGTGATCAAGTAAAGGGCATGCTGGATGAGGGTGGGCCCTAGCCCAGTTGAGGTCGGAGGCCAGCAGGACTCATTCTCCAGACTGGACTGAAGACAGGCCAAAAGCAGCAAGCAGCACGGAGGACGTCCTCTGACCACCCTCACTGCCCATCAGCCAGAACACCCGCACCAGCACCAGGACAGTTTACAACGGCACGGCAATGCCCGGAAGTCACGGCCCATTTCCATGGCAACAACTGGAAGTTACCGCCCATTTTCTAGCAATTTCTGAATAACCTGCCCCTTCATTTGCATGCCATTAAAAGAGGGTATAAATACGGCTGCTGGTCACCCATGCGGCTCCCTGGGCAGCCCCACTCCACCGGAGCAGGCTCGGAGCTGCGGCACTGCCACTGCCTCCCCAAAGCTGCTTTCTTTCACCACTGGCTCGCACTTGAATTCTTTCCTGAGCAAAGCCAGGAATCTCCCCTGCATCACAGTGACTGGTGTCCCTCTGAGAAAGGAGAAAGCTGGATACAGGCACAGAGACAGACACACAGGGAAAAAGCCATGCAGCCAGAGACAGAGAGGGGTGGTGCAGCTGCGACAAGGAGCCCCGGGGCTGCCGGCAACCACCAGAACCTAGAGGAGGCCAGGAAGGACCCCCACCCCTGGGAGGCTTCAGAGAGCGTGGCCCTGACAGCACCTTAATTTTGGACTTCTGGCTTCCAGAAATGAGAGAGAAAAGGTTTTTGTTGTTTTACATCACCCAGCCTGAGGTCATTTGTGTTGCAGTCTCGGGAAGCTGAACATCACATCCATGAGCTCCTAATGCCTGAATTCACCGATGGCCTTTGTCATCATCTGTAAGAGCTGTCTGCCACAGAGCGCTGGCCACCGTCCCCACCACCTCCCGTCTCTCCAGGGCCCTCCAGCTTCATGTTGTCACGTGGCCTGTGCCCAGCTCCTCGAAGGGTCGCCAGAGTCTCATTCACACCCTTTCCTTGTTCTTTCCATTCTTAAGCCTCCTAATGTAGCAGGGCAAGCTGCAGACAAAACTCCCCAGACACCAGATTAAAGAAGGAAGAGGTTTTTCATTCGGCCGGGAGCGTCGGCAGACTTGCGTCTTAAGAGCCAAGCTCTCCGATAAAGAAATACTTGGCCTTTTTAAAGGCTTACAACTTTAAGGGGTCCATGTAAAAGGGTCGTGATAAATCGAGCAAGCGTGGGAAACGTGACTGGGGGCTACATGCATCAGCTAACAGAACAGAAAGTTTTACAATGCTTTTTTCATACAGTGTCTGGGATTTACAGATAATACAAGTAGTTTAGGTCAGGGGTTGATGTTATTATTACTACTATTTTTTTTTTTTTTTAACTCCTAGGGCCTGGTGGTGGTGCCAAGGTTGTCTGGCCATTTATCTTACTTTTGTTTCTTTCTCTCTTTCTTCCTGTCTTGTGAACAAGGCAAGGTGTGGGGGAGGAGGGCAGCAGGAGTAGGGGTGGTCTCCTTCCTTACTAAGACTTTTGAGACTTTGATCCAGCACATGCACACATGTGGGAACGATTCTTTGGCCACACCAGCCTGCAGAAGGACACAGTTCTGAGAAACAACTGGGCGCTGTGCGGAGCTCAACTGTGGCAGGAACGTGCGGTGCATCATGGCCGTCCGTTGGGTGGCAGGAGCTGAGTGGCCACGGAGCAAGGCAGGCAGGTGCCCATGTGCAGCCCCAGCATGTGCCTGTAAAAACTTTTAAAACACTCCGCTCTTCATAGAAAAATGTAGAAACAGCCTCACGTGGCAGGGAAGGCACCAGCCCTGGGAACTCCTGCCGGTTCCGGCCTCCCGAGCCTGACCCTCAGTGAGGGCTCCAGCCCCAGCTGGGACATGGTTGTTCCACAGAGGCCGGCACGGATGCTGTTGAGGAGAAGGGTGTCTGAGCAAGCTGGGTTCTCCTTCGTGCGTGGCCCACACTCACTCACGAGCCTCTCCACCTGGAATTCTGCCCTGTGGAGGGAGGATGTCCACACCCACCCTGGCCTGCATCTCAGGGATTGTATGAGCATCAGCGGGCATAACATGCCACAGTGAAACATGCCCAATTGTGCCATAGAACGGATGTTGATGATTTCTTTTAAATAAACATAAAAATTGGCCTTCCCAGTCTTAAAACTTGAGAAAGCTACATTTGTCTTATCTGAGTTCCTTTCTCAGGAACTGGCCCTCAGCCCTCCCAGGTAGTCTGAAGGAATGGAGACTCACCAGATCATGGCATCTAGACAAAGAGATGCCAGACCCTTCCCCCGTCATGGCTGCCTGTCAGGCCACCTGCTTCCTCCTGACCGACTCCTCTTCCTCACTCTGCCTCCTTCCTGTTTTCCTGCAGGTAGTTACATTTCTGCTCTGCAAACCTCTAATTTTAGTTGATCGGGGTGATGGAGTTGGGATGCATCTCCCACCTCCTTGGCTGCTGCTTCCCATTAAAGCCTTCTTATTGGCTTTCTGTGTGGTGAGCAGCAGGACCGAGACCAGACTCCTGGTGTTTCGGTAACAAGAGGACACTCAGGAAACTACAGCCGCGAATCAGCTCAGCCTTGATGCCGACGAGAAGCTGGTGGCCTTGCCCTTCTCAAGGGTTTTCCCAGGAAAATCAATTTGATGCCTACTTGAGATGCACTTTTTAAATTGATTTTTTTTTTTACAATAAAAGTATCGTATGCTCTTTGTAAATACTTTTGTTTGTTTGTTTGTTTGTTTGTTTTGAGATGGAGTCTTGCTCATCACCCAGGCTGGAGTGCAGTGGCCAGATCTCAGCTCACTGCAAGCTCCGCCTCCCGGGTTCACGCCATTCTCCTGTCTCAGCCTCCGGAGTAGCTGGGACTACAGGCGCCTGCCAACGTGCCCAGCTAATTTTTTGTATTTTTAGCAGAAACGGGGTTTCACTGTCTTAGCCAGGATGGTCTCGATCTCCTGACCTTGTGATCCACCCCCCTCGGCCTCCCAAAGTGCTGGGATCACAGGCGTGAGCCACCATGCCCGGCCTGTAAATACTTTTAAAACATCAAAATACGTTGCTTAAAAAATTAAATACCTTAAAAATGCCTTAATGTCCTCTATTTAGATGAGCCCCCCGCTTTTTTTTTTGAGACGGAGTCTCGCTCTGTTGCCCAGGCTGGAGTGCAGTGGTACAATCTCATCTCACTGCAACATCCGCCTCCCAGGTTCCAGCTATTCTCCTGCCTCAGCCTCCCAGGTAGCTGGGACTACAGGTATGCACCACAATGCTCGGCTAATTTTGTATTTTTAGTAGAAGCAGAGTTTCACCATGTTGGCCAGGCTGGTCTCGAACTTCTGACCTTGTGATCCACCTGCCTTGGCCTCCCAATGTGCTGGGGTTACAGGCGTGAGCCACCACTCCCAGCCAAAGCCCACTTTTACAACAGTGGGGGTGCGTGTCAGTTTCTCATATTTATTTTGCCACATTTTGGTCCATATAACTGAAATCATTCAATACGCACTGGTATTCGAATGGAGTAAACACCAGAAGATTCTTGGGCCCCGGTGGAAGGTAACAGAAAGGACAGATTGGTGCTGTGCACACTGTGTGATCCTGGTGGATTTATCGGTGTCTACTATCCCAGAAAATTTTTGAAAGAAACAACTGAAGTCATCTGATAGCACTTAAAGAGGCAGCGTCGCTACCCATGTGCATCAGAGTGATTTGGCCACAGCTTAAAATGATCGAACGTTCTACCAAGGCGTTTCCAGGGTGAATCTCCTTTCTTTGGATCTGCTGGATGCCAGGAGAGCGGTTTATCACCCTCGTGGAGGGAAGGGTGACAAGCAGGCTGGGGTGCTCCCTCGGCACTGGATTTTGGGGGTCCTCACCACCCTGGCGGATCAGAGGGGCCACTGCGCCTAAGCTGTCTGTGCAGACAAGCAGTTCCGCTGGGCACCTGCTTTCCTCCCGGGGATCTGGGATCTGC
This sequence comes from Piliocolobus tephrosceles, assembly GCF_002776525.5. Taxonomy (NCBI): domain Eukaryota; kingdom Metazoa; phylum Chordata; class Mammalia; order Primates; family Cercopithecidae; genus Piliocolobus; species Piliocolobus tephrosceles. The sequence continues at coordinate 126,861,779 of NC_045444.1, read as the reverse complement.
AGGCATGCCAGGCAGAGGGTGTTCGGGCTCAGAACAGCCCTGGCGCTGAGGCCGTGAGGCACTGAAGGGCTTCCATGGTTGGAACATGTCACACGCGTCACCATAATGCGGTGCTGGGGAATGACGTGCATCCTGTGGGCTGCACCTGGAGAGGACGCTGGAAGCTTGCGCCGGTTTCCTCCATGCTCTGCCCCGTGCCCTGCCCTGTACTGACTGTGTGTGTGCGTCCTTTCCTTGTAAAAAATCAAAGGTCAGCAAGTCCTCCTGGAGAATTGTCAGCCTGGAGCCCTGGCTAACCTGCACAGCCACCTGTTTCCACCTCAGGCAGTGGTGTGGTTTCCCTCCACACGGCTGATTCTCGTTAGAGCCACAGTCACTGTCCCCTGTGCTGACAACCTTGTTCTCCCATCCCGGGAGGGTTCTGAGGTTTGATTCATTAATTCATGTTTTTGTTTATTCACCATTATTTAGTGATAATGTTCCCTGGATCAATCATAAGAGAATAAACGATCATGAATAAAACAGTGAGAAAACGCACAGGCTCATTGCTCCAAAGTGCCGGCCCAGAAGCGGGGACCTGGGCAACCACGTGGTACGACCTCAGAGGAGAGGTGGCCACGGCAGGGAGAGAGCAGGAGGGAAAGGAAGACTTTCCGGTGGAGGCCATGTCTGAGCCAAGATCTGCCTGGGGAGAAGGGTTAGTCTGGGCATGAAGGTGGGGCCCAGAGCGGCCAGGCCTGCCAGACAGCACCTGCAAGACCCCTGGGGGCAGGGGCGGGTGCAGCCAGGATCAGAGGAAGGACAGTGTGGCCAGGGGGAGGCTGCAGGGTGGCCAGAGGGTGTGTGGGGGCCACAGGAAGGATTTGCGTTTATGCTGAGAGCCCCATGGAATCATGGGAGGATGGACTCTACCTACAGCAATGGCAGATCACAGCACACAGAGCCTGGAGGGTCTACTCGGGAAGGCAGGCGCCAGCTGGGGCTGGGAGGTGTTTTGTACTGAACTGTGCCATCCAAAATGTATGTGTTGAAGTCCTTCCCTCCAGTCCCTCAGGATGTGACCGTATTTGGAGATAAGGTCTTTAAAGAGGTAATTAAGGTTAAATGAGGCTGTTAGGTTGGACCCTAATGCAACCCAGCTGTGTCCTAATAAGTAGAGGAGATTAGGACACAAACACAGGGGGGATAGCCATGTGGAAACACAGGGAGAAGATGGCCATCTACAAGCCCAGGAGAAAGGCTTCTTCTGCTTAACCCCTTCACAACTCTGCCCCTCGTTCCCCAGCGTGTGTGCTCTAAACAGTCCAATCCTCCACTGCTCCAGAAGCGGGTGGCCCTGCCACTCCCAGGCGGGTGAGGTGAGGATTACAGGGCACAGCAGGCAGAACATGCGGGGCCTGCGGGTGTGCGAAGCACTCAGCACACAAAGCCGTTTTCAGCATGAGAGTTAAGAGCGTTGGGCAGTGCCCGGAGCACGGGCATCTTTTTGACCTGAGCATCCACCCTGTGGGGTCCTGGCCAACGTCTGAGCCCCTGGGAGACCCCACGAAGCTCTGCCCAGATCAATGGCCCTGACACAGCAGCTCAGGCTTGACATACACATCAGCAGGAAGCCCAGGGGACAGAGCTCCCAGTGGAGCAGGGACCGGTGCAGGGGCGACGGGTCTGGGGTCAGAGGTCACCACCCTGCCAGGCGAGCTGCCAGCCAGGGACTGCAGAGAGAAGGCATAGGGACAATGTGCCGGTCTCCGAGGAAACAGTGACACCCAGCGGCCGACTGCGGCCCCACCGCGGGGCACACAGGGTTCTTGTTCTTCCTGGTGGCGCGAGTGACAGCTGGGATGTCCACGTGGGGCAGGAGGAACGGCAGAAAGGCCCAAAGAGGACCTGCGTCTCCCACCCCGTCCCTGCCCGGAGCAAGCTCTGCCTGCGGTATGTGGGCAGACTCTGCAGCCCGCCTGGGCCTGCAGCCTCAGGGAAGCCGCTGGACACTGACCCTGCCTTGGGAATCCCGATGGGCGAGCTCAGCCTCGGTGACGTGGCAGTGGCCTCCCGCAGCACAGTCCATGGGGCTGAGGATGGTGAGAGACAGTGACAGGTGATTTAGCTCTCAGGGAGGGACCCAGCGGGCCGGGGCCGGTGGGGGCTTCTCGATTTGCAGGAAACTCAGGGGACAGCGAAGGGAAGGATGCCGAGTCACGGAGGGACCCCACTGGTCCCTGGCCTCCGAGGCCTCTGGGGTGGGAGCAGCCTGCACGTGGGGTGGATGCAGCGGGGAACGGCCGAGGGGGCCAGGAGTTCAGACGTGACCAGAGGACGGTCAGGAGGCAGTCAGGTTTAAGCAGGCAGGGACTTGTTTGTGGGTTTGTTTTTCCACCTGAATGACTCAGAGGGTGCCCAGGTGGCTCTGACGGGGGCTGCAGTGAAAATGCCTGTGGGGTCTACGTGCCCCTTGCCTTCTGTAGCCCAGCCAGCCTGTCTTCATCTCCCCATCCAGCCTTGGTGCTCCCAGTGCCCTCTGACCCCCGTCTGCCACCATTCGTCATCAACAAGCAGCGGATGGGACTTTCTCACCCGGGGCTCAGGTCCCCAGACCAACCTGACCGCCCTCCCTGGCTGGACCTGCCCTGGCCGGCGCCCACCGCCCTCCACTGCTCGGGCACTGTGTCTTCCCCGCTGTGAGTGCGCTGCTCCGAAGGCCCCTAGATTGGGCCTTCTGGTCATCCCCAGGGGCTTCCACAGCCCGGTTCCTGATGGCACTCGGCACAGCCACGGGCCCTGCGCATCGGGGCTGCTTCTCAGCCTTCTCGACAAGCTCAGTGCCTGGCTCTGCCCTCTACCTGCAGCATGTCCCTGGGCAAACCCCATCCCTGGCCCAGCCTCCACTTCTCCTCAGGACAGTGGGTTGAACTGAAGCTCTGTAAGGTCTGTGGGGTGAGCCCTCTTGTTCCTCCCTCAGCTTAGCCCTGGGGTAATGGGGTGAATCTTCTGTGGGGCAGGAAGCCGAGCCTCCTTGTGAGGGAGGAGGGAGCCTCCCACTGAAGCACACGTCCCAGCAGTCCCATTTTAAAATATCTTCTAAGTAACGAGGATGTTCTCCAGTGGCACAGACGTGAGGACAGCGAAACTGTGGGCGCCAGCACCGGTCTCAACAGCCGGCAGCATCCTGTTGTCCAGCTTCTTTTCTCGGGACCCCCTCCATATTACTCGTTTAATTTTGCTGAAGATTTAAAGCAAACCCCCACAATGTGTTCTTGCACCCAGATCTTCCAGTGCACACCTAAACAGATGGACCCTTTTCACACAGCCTCAATGCCATCGTCACACTTAAAAAACTAATCACAATTCCTTCCTATCATCTGGGAGCCTGGCCATAGACATGCTTGCCCAGTCATCTAAAAAACATCTTTTTAAAGAATTGAGATGTAAACAAGGTCCCGTATCACATGCTGTGGGGCCCAGGACTCAAGCTTTCGTGTCAGTGGTGCTCCTCACCCTCTGATGCGGCTTGGTTGTGTCCCCACCCAAATCCCATCTTGAATTGTAATCCCCTTAATCTCCATCTTATATATATAGGGAGAGACCTGGCGGGAGGTGACTGGATCATGGGGGCAGTTTCCCCATGCTGTTCTCGTGATAGTGAGTGAGTGCTCACGAGATCTGACGGTGTTATAAGGGGCTCATCACCCTTCGTTCCTCTCTCTTCTATCTCCTGCTGCCTAGTGAAGGACAAGTTTTCTTCTCCTTCTGCCATGATTATAAGTTTCCTGAGGCCTCCCCACCCATATATAACTATGAGTCAATTAAATCTCTTTTCCTTTGTAAATTATCCAGTCTTGGGTATTCCTTTATAGCACCAAGAATGACTAATACACCCTTTAACGTGCAACAGTGCTGCTTAGCCTCTAACACACAGCGGTGCTCCCCACCCTTTAATGGACAGCAGTGCTCCCCACCCTCTAACGCACAGCGGTGTGCCCCACCCTGTAACATATAACGGTTCTCCCCACCCTCTAACGCACAACAGTGCTCCTCATGCTCTAATGTACAATAGTGCTCCTCACCCTCTAACACACAGCAGTGCTCCCCACTCTCTAACGCACAGTAATGCTCTCCACCCTCTAACGCATGGTGGTGCTCCTCACCCTCTAACGTACAGCGGTGCTCCCCACTCTGTAAT
>NC_045444.1:126846054-126857589 GCF_002776525.5 Piliocolobus tephrosceles | reverse complement strand
GTGCTCCTCACCCTCTAACGTACAGCGGTGCTCCCCACTCTGTAATGCACAGCAGTGCTCCTCACCCTCTAACGTACAGCGGTGTTCCCCACTCTGTATTGCACACTGGTGCTCCTCACCCTCTACCACACAACGGAGCTCCTCACCCTCCAATGTACACTGGTGCTTGTCACACTCTAATGCACAACCATGCTCCTCACCCTCTAATGCCTAATGATGCACCTCACCCTCTAAAGTACAGTGGTGCTCCCCACTCTGTAATGCACAGCGGTGCCCCTCACCCTCTAAAGTACAGTGGTGCTCCTCTCCCTCTAATGCCCAATGGTGTTCCTCACCTCTAATGTACAGCTGCAGTCCTCATACTTTAATGGGAGAAAATGTCCATGGGGCACTGCATCAAAATGCCCATTTTTATGGGTATTTCTTGATTACATGCTAAACAAAGGGTCGATTATTCATGCCTCCCTTTTTTAGACCATGTAGGGTAACTTCCTGATATTGCCATGGCGTTTGTAAACCGTCATGGTGCTGGTGGGAGTGTACCAGTGAGGACGACCCGAGGTCACTCTCATCGCCATCTTGGTTTCGGTGGGATTCGGTCGGCTTCTTTACCACAACTTGTTTTATCAGCAAGGTCTTTATGATCTGTATCTTGTGCCTACCTCATGTCTCACTTTATGATCTGCGTCTTGTGCCTACCTCCTGTCTTATCCTGTGAGATAGAATACCTAACTGTCTGGGAATGCAGTCCAGTAGGTCTCAGGCTTATTTTACCCAGCCCCTATCTAAGATGGAGTTGCTCTGGTTCAAATACCTCTGACATAACTATGTGCTAAACTTGTGTGGAATGTATCAAAGCTCTGTTTTATTAGTTCCTTCTTATGCTACTATGAAGAAATACCTGAGACTAGGTAATTTATAAAGGAAAGAGGTTTAATTGACTCACAGTTCCAGATGGCTGCAAAGGCCTTGGGAAACTTACAATCACGGTGGAAGGGGAAGCAAACACATCCTTCTTTACATGGTAGCAGGAGAGAGAAGTGCAGAGTGAAGGGGGAAGAGTCTCTATAAAACCATCAGATCTCGTGAGAACTCACTATCATGAGAACAGGATAGGGGAAACTGTCCCCATGATTCAATTACCTCCCACTGGGTTCCTCCCATGACATCTGGGAATTATGGGAACTACAATTCAAGATGAGATTTGGGGGACACAGACAAACCATATCGCCTGGTAAGCTTCCCAAACCTTATCTATACGAATAGTCCCCAGAACTTCGGAGTGCTGATTCCCATTCTTTGGAGTCTGTGCTTCCAGGTGGCTGTCCTCATGCTTTGCGCTCAAGTTAACTGTCCATTTCATCCTGTTTTCTGAATCTCTTTATTTAGGGTTGACAGGGAAAGAATTGGCCATGGTGCCTGGCACACGGGCAGCTCCTGGCAGGAGGCCAACTATGCCACAAGTCTGGCCAGTGCTCTCTGCAGGGCTGTGTGGCTGCCCACTGCCTGGGCTGCCTGGCCAGCCCACTCTCTCTGACTGTCTCACCAGGGTCCAGACTTCCTGTCCCCTGTTCTGGGCAGCAGAGAGGGAGAGGAGGAGGCAGGCCTGGAGGCTCACGTTCCCCCAGGATCTGAGCTTCCACCAGGGAGGAAACCAAAATATATCCCCTGCAAATAGACTTCTTTGCCATATTTTGAGATGACTGTTCAGAGGGCCTGAAAACAGAAGCAGCCCTGCAAAGCTTTCTTTTGTGGGGAAATTTGCATCTGTATAGAAAACCTGCATTGATGCAGCCAGGCTTTTGCTGAGGCCCTCATTTGTCTGCATTTAGGAAAGATAAGCTGAGAGTCTGTGTATTAGCCTGTTCTCACGCTACCATAAAGAATTGCCTGAGACTGGGTAATTTATTAAAGGAAGGAGGTTTAATTGACTCACAGTTCTGCAGGGGTAGGGAGGCCGCAGGAAACTTACAATCATAGCAGAAGGGGAAGTAAACACATCCTTCTTCACATGAAGGCAGGAAGGAGAAACAGTGCCAAGCAAAGGAGGAAGCCCCTTATAAAACCATCAGATCTCATGAGAACTCATTCACTACCATGAGAAAAGCATGGCAGTAATTGCCCCCATTATTCAATTCATGTGTCAAGTTCTGCCCTTGACACATGGGCATTATTATAATTCAAGGTGAGATTTGGGTGGGGACACAGAGCCAAACCGTATCATTTCACACTGGCCCCTCCCAAATCTTGTGTCCTTACATTTCAAAACACAATCAGGCCCTTCCAACAGTTCCCTAAAGTCTTAGCTCATTCCAGCATTAACCCAAAAGTCCAAGTCCAAAGTTTCATGTGAGACAAGGCAATTCCCTTCTGCCTATGAGCCTGTAAAATCAAAAGCATGTTTGTTACTTCCTAGATATAATGAGGGTACAGGTGCTGGGTAAATACACCCATTCCAAAAGGGAAAAATTGGCCAAAACAAAGGGGCTACAGGCCCCATGCAAATCTGAAATCCAACAGGGCAGTCATTAAACCTTAAAGTTCCAGAATGATCTCCTTTGACTCCATGTTTTACATCCAGGTCATGCTGATGCAAGAGGTGGTTGCCCATTGCCCATGACTTTAAGCAAGTCTGCCCCTGTGGCTTTTCAGGGTACAGCACCCCCCGCCCTCCACCCAGCTGCCCTCATGGGCTGGCTATGGAGTGTCTGCAGCTTTTCCAGATGTACAGTGCAAGGTGTTGGTTGATCTACCATTCTGGGGTTTGGAAGATGGTGGCCTTATTCTCACAGCTCCACTAGGCAGTGCCCCAATGGGGACTCTTATGTGGGGGCTCTGACCCCACAGTCCCTTCTGTACTGCCCTAGTAGATACTCTCCAGGAGAGCTCTGCCCCTGCAGCAAACTTCTACCTGGACATCCTGGAAATTCCATACATCCTCTGAAATCTAGGTGGAGCTCCCCAAATCTCCATTCTTGACATCTGGGCACCCACAAGCCCATTACCACATGGAAGCTGCCAAGGTTTGGGGCTTGCACCCTCTGAAGCAATGGTCTGAGCTGTATGTTGGCCCCTTTTAGCCATGGCTGGAGTGGCTGGGACAAAGAGCATTAAGTCCCAAGGCTGCACACAGCAGGGGGCCCCTGGACCCAGCCCAGGAAACCCTTTTTCCCTTCTAGGCCTCTGGGCCTCTGATGGAAAGGACTGCTGTGAAGGTCTCTGACATGCCCTGGAGACATTTTCCTTATTGTCTTGGTGATTAACACTCAGCTCCTCGTTACTTATGCAAATTTCTGCAGCTGGCTTGAATTTCTCCCCAGGAAATTTTTTTTTTTTCTATTGCATCATCAGGCTGTAAATTTTTCAAACTTTTATGTTTTGCTTCCTCTTGAACAGTTTTCCACTTATAAATTTTTTCCACCTGAACAGTTTTCCACTTATAAATTTTTTCCACCGGATACCCTAAATCATCTCTCTCAAGTTCAGCGTTCCATAGATCTCTAGGGTAGGGTCAAAATGCCACCAGTCTCTTTGCATAGCAAGAGTAACCTCTATTCCCGTTCCCAACAAGTACCCCATCTCCATCTGAGATCACCTCAGCCTGGACTTCATTGTCCATATCACTATCAGCATTTTGATCAAAGCCATTCAATAAGTCTCCAGGAAGTTCCAAACTTTCCTATATTTTCCTGTCTTCTTCTGAGCCCTCCAAACTGTTCCAACCTCTGTCTGTTACCAAGCTCCAAAGTTGCTTTCACAGTTTTGGGTATCTTTATAGAAGCACCCCACTGTCTGTGGTAAGAATTTATGGTATTACTCCATTCCCATGCTGCTTTAAAGAACTGCCTGAGACTGGTAATTTATGAAGGAAGGATGTTTAATTGATTTACAGTTCCACAGGGCTGGGAAGGCCTCAGGAAACTTACAATCATGGTGGAAGGGGAAGCAAACATGCCCTTCTTCACATGATGGCAGGAAGGAGAAGGAATGACAAGCAAAGCCCCTTATAAAATCATCAGATCTCGCAGGAACCCACTCACTATCAGGAGAACAGCATTGCAGAAACGACTCCTATGATTCAATTATCTCCACCTGGTTCCACCCTTGACATGTGGGGATTATTAAAATTCAAGGTAAGATTTGAGTGGGGACACAGAGCCAAACCATGTCAGTCTGTCACCCTTAAAGGCTAGAAGAAGCATTTACCATTTGCTAGCTGTGAGGCCCCATAACCTGGTGAGTCTGGCCTCCTCTTCTCCCCATCCCATAACCTGCCATGCCACTGGGATTTGTTTTTGTCTGTGCTTGAGTCTCCATTCTTTCTGTAACCTGTCCAAAGAAAAACCAAACTCTAAAATATTTAAAGAAGTTTCTTCTGAGTCAATATGAGTGACCATGCCCCAAGGAACAGTTTCAAGAGGTCCTGAGAAAGTATGTGCAGGCAGTTGGGTCACTGCTTGGTTTTATACATTTTAGGGAGACAGAAGTTACTGGGAAAGACATAAATCAATACGTGGAAGGTGTACATTGGTTCTGCCTAAAGAGGTAGGACATCTCCAAGTCGGGGTGCATACAGGTCATAGGTGGATTCAAAGATTTTCTGATTGACAATTGGTTGAAAGAGCTAAGCTTTGTTTAAAGACTAGAAGTCAGTAGAAAGAAAGGCTTGGGTTAAGATAAGGGGGTTGTGGAGACGATGGTTCTTTCTATGCGGATGAAGCCTCCTAGGTCGCACTCTTGAGAAAATAGAAGGTGAATGTCTCTTTTCTGACTTTGAAAGTGTCAGACTCTCATTTAATCTCCCTTAGATCCGGGAAAGGCCTAGAAAGAAAGGCCTGGCTGCATTAATGGAGATTCTCTACAGATGCAAATTTCCCCTACAAAAGATGGCTTTGTAGGGCCATCTCAAAATATGCCAAAGAAATATAGTCTGGAGTAAAACATTTTGATTTCCTTCAGGGTCTGCCATCTGTCATGTGAGGCTACACCAGAGTCAGGCTGGAATTTGGTGTCTTATTGCCACAAGGAGTCTGCTCTGTCACTTTCATGATCGTCACTTTAAGGTTAATGCTACCCATCTGTGCTTAAATCCCAACAGGGAGGGGAATAAGGTATTTCTGACTCTACTTGCTATCATGGCTGGGAATTCAGCTTTTCAGGTTTCAGTGGAGCCTCCTTGGTCAAGAGGGGGTTGTAAGATATAAGTTCTAAATTTCTCTTCAAAGAATCAATATGTCAGTATGTTCAATTATTTGCCTTCTACTGTTAAACTTAACTTCCTTGTAAAGCAACCTTTTTCGATTACCTAGTCCACCCTGACTCATTCTGATTACCTACTTCACCCAGACTCATTCTGATCACCTGCTGCACCCTGACTCATTCAGATTACCTGCTCCACCCTGACTCATTCAGATTACCTGCTCCACCCTGACTCATTACAATTACCTGCTCTGTCATAACCATTTTTCCCCACAAAAACACTCACCCTGTCACTCCCTTTAAATCAGCCAATCGGAATTAGTTTAGCCTGTGTGGTCTAACCTTAGCCAATAGTGAAATTACACAGCAGCAGGGGCCACGTGCTTTAGGGATAAGAACCCCTTCCCCTCCCTTGTCCAAGTGTGCACTCACCATTGCTCCATCTCCAAGTGTGCACCCTTCTATAGGAGTAACTTGCCTTGCTGAGAATTAAAAACAAAATTTTATATTCGAGTGCTATTCCTTTTACGGCACCAAACTTTATATATATAACAAGGTCTAGTCAGTTGGTTGAATGGGCCTAGGACTTTATTTTTAGTTTACAAATCTCAAGGTGGTATAAAAACAGCAACTATCCTGCCTTTCTTTGAGTTCTTTTTTTTTTTTTTTTTAGCCTGGGGGCTTGCTCTGTCACCCAGGCTGGAGTTCAGTGGCACCATCTAAGCTCACTGCAGCCATCACTCCCCAGGCTCAAGTGATCCTTCCACCTCAGCCTCCCAAGTAACTGGGACCACAGGCATGTGCCCCCAAGCCCGGCTAATTTTTTTTTTCTTTTTGTATTTTTGGTAGAGACAGGGTCTCACCCAGGCTGGTCTCAAACTCCTGAGCTTAAGCCATCCGCCCACCTCAGCCTCCCAAAGTGCTAGGATTACAGGCATGAGCCACCGTGCCTGGCCTCTTTGAGTCCTTATATTTCCCTGACTCCTGTGCACGTTAATAAATGTGTATGCCTTTTCCTCTGTTAATCTGCTTTCAGTTCATTTTTTCAGGGAAACTTCAGAGGTGAAAGGAAAGATTTTCCTTCTGCCTTACAACCCCAGTAGGCTTGAAGCCAAAGGCCTCACCTAACTCCTGATGGGACAGGAGACAGTGCTCTAGGAAGGGTCACCCCAGGCAAGAGACCTCTCTTCCTCAGAACAGACCCGCAGGTTCCTTTCCCCAAAGTCCAGCCCAGACCTTCACCTGGTAGCCCTGAGGGCCAGCTCCCAGCTCACATCCTTCAGGGCCCTAGGAATGCCCTATCCCCTCCTGGGCTGCCCCCAGACCTGGTGCCTGTGGGTGGAGAGGTGTTCTGAGGTCACAGGCTTCCTGCTGACCTCTCCCCGCAGGGCTTCGAGTCCCTGAGACTGCAGACGTGGACCAGGAAGCTGCAAGGAGGCCGGGAGATGGGGGAACCGGAGCGTAAGTTCGTTCTTGCTGGCCCAACCAGAAGCACAGGCCACAGGCAGATCCTGGAAGGACGTAGGCCCTCCCATGCCAGATCCATCAGGGAAGGACTGAAACCAGAAGCCCAGCTGGGAAGCTGGATTTCTGTCCATCCCAGAAGCCCAGGAGTCATGTGAATGAGCCAGCAGCTTGCCCTGTCCTCCACATTTTACAGAACTCAGTCAGTCTTTGCAGCCCCTTGAGGAAATTCTGTGTTATTTCCCGTTTACAGATGAGAAAACAGAGGCATGGAACAGGGAGTGACCTACCCAAGGGTCCCTCCCGTAAACGGAGAAGAGCAGCCAGGGAGGCTGGCCTGGAGGAGATGGGGCCACATGGACCCAGGCACCTATGTGGCTTCACTGACGGGACTTCAGCATGGAGATGGGGCTCCCTGTGCTCAGCCCAGTGGGACATGCCTTGGGAGCGTGTGTCCAGGCACCCTGAGAAGAGGCACGTCGGCCACCTGGCCACAGCCGGATCTTCCCGGGGAGTCCACACTTCTGTGGGCACCTGGGCCTGGGCAGGGACGGGCTCCCCCACGCAGAGGGGCCTGGGCTGCGGCTCCTGAGGCACACTCGCCCTGTTGGGAGCGCCTGACTAACCTTTCCTGTCATTTTTAGATGCATCCCTGGTTCTAATTCGTTTTCCCAGCAGGTGGCACTGGGGAGGCTGTTTGGAGCCCTCCAGGCCTGTGAGCTCAGGCCATGGATTGCTGGGATCCTTGCCCCCGCTGACCAACCCAGGGAACTCGCCGTCCAGGGTGTCTGCAGCTCCCCGTCAGGGTCCACACAGGGTGTCCTCTGTGGGTCACGGCTGCCCCTGCTGTTGCCAGAACGCCTCCTCCACACCTCCCCCCTTCAATTTTTCCAGTCATGGCCCAGTGATTGCACCTGGGGTTGGGGGAGACAGAATTTGCCTGGAAGAGATGCTCAGTGTAGCCAGTTCACGGTCACTGAGCCCCAGGTTTGCTCTCAGAGACAGCTTTGCACACAGCAGCATTGGCAGCATCCGGACTGGCCTCCTAGCTCCCCACACATCCTCTTGAATAACAGATGAAAAGGGAATTGATCCCCAGGCTCCTTCCTCCAAGGTCAACTTCTCTTCTGCCAAGATCTAAGGGAAGCTTCCCTCTCAGCTGCTCCTGCTGCTGGTTCTGTTTCTGCAGGTCGTCTTCTGACCTTGGGTCCGAGTTAAGTCCCTTGTGCGCTGTGCCGCCTTGGGTGGAAGCAGAGCTGCAGACGCTTTGAGACGGAGCCTGAGTGGCAGAAGGGTCATCAGAGGTTGTGGCCTCTAAAAGACTCTCCAGTTTACAGATGGGGAAACTGAGGCTGGACAGAGGGATCCCTGCCAGGAGCCACATAGCTAGTATTGGGTAGATACTACCTGGCACCTGGACCCAGGTGTGCCCCCTCCTGACCAGGACAGGAGCCGCCAGTGTGGGCTTCAGGGAAAGCCACTCTCTGGCAACCGGCACCAGGAGCTGGGGCCACAGGAGGGGATGAGGGGAGAGGGACAGAGGGCAGCTCTGCGCAGGCGGCACCTCCTTTTTCCCAGGAGCCACAATCCCCTTCACAGTGCAGGGCACTGGAGGGAATTCTGACCAGTGGCTCCAACTCAGGCCGGGCCCCAGGAACCCCGGGATGCATTTAACAACACGGTGGTCAGGCCCAGTGCACCAGGTGCCCAGCCACCTCTGAGAACCTCTGATGGAGACGAGGAGGCAGAGGCTCTGGGATCAGGAGATGTGTCAGCTCAACCCTCAGTGCCTTCCTCTGAAAGTGCCATGGGGGCACTGCAGAGGCTCGTGAATGTTAGCATCCTGGAACTCCAGGCCACACTGCGGTGAGGCGCAGACCCAATGTCAAGCTTCGGCTGTGGGCGAGAGGCCTCTGGCTCGGGACTGACTCTGAGTCGTCCAACCGTGTGCGCACATGGGCTATCCCCGCTGACGGCTGCCCTGCATGGTCAGGGATCGCGTCACTAGCCAGCATCCATCTTCGACATGCAGGCTTGGGGAGTGGGGAGCTGCCTCTGATCAGGCTTCACTGCAGGGCCTGGCTTCTCTGCTCAGCTGGCCTCCAGTCTCCAGCCGTGCCTGGGCCCCTGCTGGCCGAGGGTGTCCCACATCCATCAGACACAGCCAACCCTGGCCGCGGGCCTCCATGTGGGCAAGGCGTCAGGAAAGAGCTGGTTCTCACTGATTTACCCACTCACTCGCCTGCTCCACAGTTTCTCTTCTTAGGTTAGGTTTTAGTCCACTGGGCTTGTGCATGGAGCAGGGAGGGTTCCTGACTTTCCCTCCCCAGAGATCCTTCACCCAAGTGCAGCTGAGAAGGTTGAGCTTTTCCCCTGTTGGTCTGAAATGGCGCCTTAGCATGTGCTACCTCCATCATTTCTCTTTTTGTTGGTTCCCTCGCCAATACTGAGTTGTTTGAACTATTATGGCCTTAAAGTTGATAGGCTGATTTGCCATAGGATAGGTAAGACTCCTCTAGTAATTTCTCTTTGACTTGCTTCAATTTTCTTCTCATTATCCACCTTTTCCTCTTTTCTTTTTGCTTCAATTTTCTTCTCATTATCCACCTTTTTTTCTTTTCTTTTTGACAGAATCTTGCTCTGTTGTTCAGGCTGGAGTGCAGTGGCACAATCTCAGCTCACTGCAAACTCCGCCTCCCAAGTTCAAGCGATTCTCTGCCTCAGCCTCCCGAGTAGCTGGGATTACAGGTATGCGCCACCACACCCAGCTAATTTTTATATTTTTAGTAGAGACAGTGTTTTGGCATGTTGACCAGGCTGGTCTCGAACTCTTGACCTCAGGTAATCTGCCCGCCTCGACCTCCCAAAGTGCTAGGATTGCAGGTGTGAGCCACCGCGCCCAGTCATATTAATGTTACCTAGATTTTTACTTTTTATATATGTATTTAATTTTAAATATTTTGTTTCTATAGTTATATCCTCTTGTCATTTTCAAAGAACCAATCCTTTTCTTTTTTTTCTAAGTCTAATTTTTGTTTATTTTCTATTTCATGACTTGGGGTTTTGTCCTTTATCCCACCCTGTTGAATCGTGTTCTTGTTGTTCATCATCTAGATTCTGAGGTTGAGCATAGAGGCCAATCATTTCCAACCTTTCCGGAATTCTTATCAGTGACTTTAAGCTTGAACTTCCCTCTCACAGCACAGTGGCTGCATCCCCTTGGTTTTGAGAGAGAGCATATTCTCATTTTCATTCATTTCTAGAAAGAGTGCAACTTCAGTTATATTTCTTCACTTAAACAAACCACTTCACTTTCACTTCACTTCACAAAAAACCTAGTACGTTTTTTAACTTCCAAGGCATTAGACTTTTTTCTTGACTATACTTTTCTTGTTTACTTTTTGTTTTATCACTTTAGGCTCAGAGAACAATAACTTGTATAATTTATTCTTTGAATAAGTCATTGGTATTTTGAGGGACTCTCTCCCTGGTTATGTCAAAGATGGTGGGCTTTTGAGAAAGACCCGCATGTACCCACATGTGTGAGGGTTCCGGCAGGAAACTTGTTGCTATGCTCCAAGGGCACAGCTGCGGAGAGTCTGGTGACAGGCTGCGTACACAGGTGTGGACAGGGCTGGGGACCCAACCAGGGAGGTGTGGGTGGCATTGGGGTGTTTGCCAGTGCTAGAGGGCATGAGGAGGGAGCCAGTGGTGGAACTGGACAGTGTCATTCAGAAACTAAAGCCCCCAGCAAGAACGCAGCCTGTCTGGGGTGATCTGAAAAGGGGTGGCCAGGAGGATCAGGCCCCTCCCTCCTTACCCTCTCCTCCTGCCCTCCAGCCCTGGCAGTCTCTCCTACTGGCTGAAGCCAGAACAGAATCTGGAGACACCACCCTCCCAGGACATAGGGGCAGGGACAGGCTGAGGTAGGAGTAGGTCCGCACAGGGGAGAAGTACGCCCAGCACACCCTGGGCACCTCCATGGCGTGAGGTCCCTGGCTTCCCTATAAGTGCTTGTGTAAGTGTCTGTCATCAGAAAGATGGCAGGCTGCTCTGGGCAGGACTGTGTCTTACTCAGTTCCATCCCTGCCAGCATCTAGCACTGTGGTCAAGTCCTCTACATGCGGTCCCCAGAGAACCTCTAGTCCCCAACCTCCTGCTCTGTGTGTAGGCTGACAGCAGAATCCAGGCCCAAGTCACCGGGGAGCACCCAATTTGCTTCCTCTCCTCCTCAGCTAAGGGTGAGCAGCAGGGGTGACCCCAGCTATTAGCCCCATCTAGCAAACAGCACCGCGACCATACAGAGGGGCAGCCCTTCCCACCACCACAATGCAGCTCCAGACACAGAGGAAGCTCAGGGTTTCCAGGGTCTTTGTGGATGAACAGAAAACAGAAAGAGGGAAAGAGGGGTAGC
Source organism: Piliocolobus tephrosceles (assembly GCF_002776525.5). NCBI lineage: Eukaryota > Metazoa > Chordata > Mammalia > Primates > Cercopithecidae > Piliocolobus > Piliocolobus tephrosceles. The sequence goes on along the minus strand of NC_045444.1, from coordinate 126,846,512 downwards.
GGACTTGGACTGACGTGTCAACAGCCAACACTTCCTTCTGGTCCTGGTCCCCAGGAATCTACTGGGAGCAGCTGCCTGCTGACACGGCTGCGCTGCGATGGGATCTGGCCCCAGCCCAGTTGCTGCTGGCCAGACACTGAGTCAGCACCCGGCTGTCTGGTGCGCCACGAGCAGATCCTGGCAGAGCTGTCCACACTGTGTGGATCCCCGGTGGGCCTCCTGGGCCAGAGCCTGGGGACCCATTCACTTGGGGCCCTACCAGTCTCCACCCTTGGTTGGCTGGGGGCTGCCCAGTCTGGTCCCCACCCACCCAGGGCTCCGGTTTCTGAGTCCGGGGCCCAGCAAAGTCTCTCTCCTGCCGGTTATTTCACTCCTTCCTGAAATGGGATCATGACCCTGGTCCTACCTCTGAGTGATTCTGATGTGAGATTAGGGATGGTGATTAGTGATTCTGATGT
>NC_045444.1:126822216-126844716 GCF_002776525.5 Piliocolobus tephrosceles | reverse complement strand
ATCACAGCCAGGACTTCTCCTGATTGATGGCTGCCCACACCAGGGGTCCCAGGGCCCGCCCAGTCACACACAGAACCACTTGGTGTGCTTAACTAGGAGCCCCCATAACTCACGGAGAACAATGGAGTCAGGATCTCTGAGGGATACAGCAGGGTGATTCTGATCTGTAGCCAGGGTGAGAACCCTGGAACCCTGGGTTAGAAGGTACCACCAGCCTCCATGACTGAGCTGGGTGGAAGCTGTTCATGAATGACGACGATTTGGGAGGGGTGGGCTTGAGTGAGGAAAGAGGTCATTGCCGAGGCTTAACATTAGTGCAGAAAGAGGCTGACCTCATGCTTCCACTGGTGAAAGCCCAGACTAGGGGCTTCCTACCAGGGAACCTGCTTCCTCCCATCCTCCAAGCGCTGCCTTGCTCTTGGCTCTGGCCCCAGAGAAGCTACTGGAGTTGGGGGAAGGGTATTCAGCCAAAGACCTGGCTCAAGTCAATCTAGAGCATCCGCTGACCCTCAGGGACCTTTTCAAGTGCCTCAGCCTTGGTGTCTTCATTTGCAAGATAGGGGCAACAATTGTGCCTTCTTGTGCCCTCTGTGGGTGCAAGTAAACTCAGTTCAGCTATTCAAAAGTAAGCATTTTGGCCAGGCATGGTGGCTCACACCTGTAATACTAGCACTTTGGGAGGCCGAGGCAGGTGGATCGCTTGAGGTCAGGAGTTCAAGACCAGCCTGGACAACATGGTGAAACCCAGTCTCTACTAAAATACAAAAATTAGCTGGGCACCTGTAATCCCAGCTACTCAGGAGGCTCAGGCAGGAGAATCGCTTGAACCCGGGAGGTGGAGGTTGCAGCGAGTCAGGATTGTGTCACTGTACTCCAGTCTGTGCAACGAGCGAGACTCCATCTCAAAAAAACTCCCAAAACCAAAAACCAAAAACCAAAAGCCAAAAGTAAGCATTTGACAAATTCCACAGCACGGATGTGGATGGCAGGGAGGGTCAGGGTTACTGGGGAGAGCCTGGGCAGGTGTCTGTGGGCTGTCTCTGTGCTGCAGTGTGGTTTGCCTGCTCCTCACCCAGGTCCCTGGCTCCACGGCAAGAGCTGGGCCGTGACTGGGGCTCTGCTGGGCCTCCTTTCCCTGGACCCAGGCCAGTGGCTGATGTCCTGTCTCTGCCCCATCACCACAGTCCCAGAGCATGCGGCAAACCTGCTGACACCACTGCTGAGGTTCCTGGACCTCTGGGGAGTCTGTGCTGCACCCCAGGCCATGAGCTAGGCCAGCTCCCACTCATTGTGGAGGGGTGAACACAGCCTGGTCAAGCATTCACCATGCCCTAACAGCCATTGTTTATTGGACACAATTTACCCGCCATGAAATTGTTGTGTAATCACTTCACATTCCACAAACGGAGAAGCTGGGGCTCAAAGAGACGAATGACCACCCAGGCTCGAAAGTCAGTGAGGGGTAGAGCCAGGATTTCATTCCAGCAGCTGGTTCTCAGACAACTTCACTGCTATTGTCTCATTGACATTCTCTTCCCCAAACCTGAGGACTGCAGCGTCCCCACTGTACACCTGACCCTGAGACTGTCAGAGACTGGGTGCGCAGAGCAAAACAAATGAAATCCCGACTCCGCCCTTAGGGGGTCTCTGCTGTGTGTGCCCTGCCTGGACCCAGCTCCCCTCCAGGCCCTGCCTTTCCAGGCTTCCCAGGCCCGAGGGGGGCCGTGGGGTGGGGGGCAGCGTCTTCCTGACCTGCCATCCTGGTGTTCACAGAGACTCCCGGGCTGACCCCAGGTGACCCCTTTGCCCACCTCGGCCCCCAGTCGGCCCTGTAAGGCAGAAAGGCTTCATGGAGGAGAAGGGGGAAGGGGCATCCCAACAGGGCTTTGGGGGATGGGGATTCTTTGGTTTGAGGGAAAGGTTGCAAAAGCTGCAGTGAAGATGTGACTATAGGGTGGGCAAAGCCTGTCATGGTGCCCCTGAGCAGGCGTCTGGAGCGGATCTGTGAGGACCAGGTGGGCAACGGGGCCTCAGCCTGACAGGGAGCTCTGTGGGAACAGGATCCAGGGTCTATGCCAGGAATGCCATCCACAGGTCACCTTGGGAGCCATCTGAGCAAAGCTGGGATGCAAAGGGTCCTGCCTAGGCCAGTAGGATTATGGCTGGGCACTAGTGCATCAGCTAGGAGCTAGTCCCTCCCAGCGTTTTTCTATCTTGGCCTCAGTTTCCCCATTTGTAACATGCAGTTTCCGGTCCCAAAGGGCCTTCCAACTCTATGTGGCTGGACCCCAACTCCAACGCGGTGCAGCACGAGCCCACGGAACCCCCCACGGCTTGGCCGCACTTCAGGGTCCGGGCGCAGGACCCCACGAGCCGCTCTCACCGCAACCGGGGAGGCACCGCACAGGCTGCACGCGCCCAGCCGCCATCGTCTAGCACCCCAGGATGCGCGCCCTAGCTCAGTGGGTCCCGCGGGCCCCGCCCCCGTTGCTATGGCAACGGTGCTACTGAGAAGCGAGCGAAGCTGGCTACCCGGCGGCGGAGGGAGGAGGTTGCCACGGCAACCAGGGCGCGCCACCAGCGGGGCGGGGTCTCCAGCGGGGCGGGGCATACAGCGGGGCAGGGACGGGGACGGGGCCCCAGGGAACCGCGGAGCCGCGCGGGCTGCTGGCGGCTTCTTTCCAGACTGCTGGGCTCTTGCAATTTCACACCCTGGGGTTCCGCCCAACGCCTTGGCCTGGGGCTTCATAATTCACCTCTTTTAAGATAACCTGTCTTTTCACTGTTTTGTCTCTGGTGTTCTGCAGACTTGCTTTTATTTGCTATTGGGGCCCATCTTGATTCCTAATCTGAGCGTTTCCGTCTGTAGGCAATTCTGGAAAATTCTAAGCCAATATTTCTGCGAATATTGTTTCAGTGCCTCTGCGTCCCTTCTGGAATTCCGCGAATGGTTCTCCAGCGCAGGTCAAGGCATCCCCTGGCTCCGGCTCTTGGCCCGACCCCACCCTTGGGGCGTCTCTGCTGTGGGCTCCCTGCCTGGACCCAGCTCCCCTCCAGGCCCTGCCCTTCCAGGCTTCCCAGTCCCGAGGGGGACCATGGCGGGCAGCGTCTTCCTGACCTGCCATTCTGGTGTCCACAGAGCCCCCTGGACTGACCCCAGGTGACCCCTTTGCCCACCTCAGCACCCCCGGATCCGCACATCCCCGCCTGATTGCTGCCTGGACCTCACAGCCCCCTCCGTCCCCAGCGCTCAGACTGGCTGCAGCCGCCTCTCCTTGTGGCACTTGTGGGTCATTCTTTTCTGTGTAAAAAGCTGGTTTCTGTATTTTACATTTTGTGACATATTTTTTCTACACTTTTTTTATTAGGTGGAACCATTTAAAATTACCACTTTTATAGGTCAAAAGTAGACATCAGTAATTTGATATGATTTAACCTAATATTCTTCCCACATTGGCTTACCTAGAAGTCCACAGCTCTGATAGAATTTTAAAAACGTTTTCCCTAATGTGGTATTTATTAGTAGTGTAGATTCAGAATGATACAAAAGAAAGTAAAATACGAAGGCATCTTACTCTCTAACTCCATTGACATAAAAAGTTACACCTAAGATTAAAAAATTCAAATCATATACACAGAAAGAGGATATATTTAAAAAGAAGCGAATGCCTTCTCAACAACCCCCACCAAGAGTCTCCAAAAAAACAATAACAACAACAAAAAAAGGGATGGGGGGTTACATTGTGCACATCTTCTGTGTCCCTTCTAAACAATTTAACAACAAATCTCAGTCATCTTCACCCATCAGCACATACTTTTGAGACTCCTTCATTTTAGAAGCTTTGGAGAAATCACTCCTGTATATGCCCCAGTCCATTTAGCCAGTGCCTGTAGGCAAACAACTTGATTATTTTTTATTTTATTTTATTTTTTTGAAACAGAGTCTCTCTCTGTCACCCAGGCTGGCAGGCAGTGACGCCATCTTGCCTCACTGCAACCTCCACCTCCTGGGTTCAAGCGATTCTCTTGCCTCAGCCTCCCAAGTAGCTGAGATTACAGGCACATGCCACCACACCTGGCTAATTTGTTTGTATTTTTAGTAGAGACAGGGTTTCACCTTGTTGGCCAGGCTGGTCTTGAACTGCTGACCTCAGGTGATCTGCCCACCTCAGCCTCCCAAAGTGCTGGAATTACAAGCGTAAGCCACCACACCCGGTTGACTATGTCGTTTTAAAATCCATATTGTGATCAATATTCTTGCCTATTTATGTTGGCAAATTTTTGTGTGAGTGTATCACAGGCAAATTGCTAGCCATGGAATTACTGAATTGAGGGTAGGAGCACATTAACGCAGGTGCATTTTGACAAACTGCTGTCCAGAAACATTGCACTCCTTGCCCTGGACACTGCCATGGCACAGAGGGACACATTTTCCCACGGACTGGCCACGCTAGACATTACTAGACATTTTAACTGTAGGAAGTTTAATAGGTCGAAAAACAACCCCACTGTTTTTGTTTTGTTTTGTTTTGTTGAGGTAGAGTTTCTCTCGTTTCCCAGGCTGGAGTGCAAAGGCGTGATCTTGCCTCACCACAACCTCCGCCTCCCGCGTTCAAGAGATTCTCCTGTCTCAGCCTCCCGAATAGCTGGGATTACAGGCATGCGCCACCATGCCTGGCTAATTTTGTATTTTTAGTAGAGACGGAGTTTCTCTGTGTTGGTCAGGCTGGTCTCAAACTCCTGACCTCAGGTGATCCACCTGCCTCGGCCTCCCAAAGTGCTGGCATTACAGGCGTGAGCCACTGTGCCCAGCCAACAACCCCACTGCTTTGATGTGCACTTCTTTAACTGTGACCATATTTTTCCCTGCTATTGGCCCATTCTCTTTCTGCTTTTCCTTCTGCAAACTGTCCCTTTGTAGTCTCTGCCCATCTCTGGGATCATCACTCCAATTGTTTGCTGTTGGTTTGCAGAGCTCCTTACACTATCGGAAATCCCTGCGTCTCCCTAAGTGTGGGAATCATTTTCCCCGTGTGGGGCTGGGATTTCAGTTTGGCTTATGGTGTTGGGCCATAGAGATGCTGGGGTGTTTGTGGAGTCCTCATCTTTTTAGAGGGCTCAGGTGATGTGTCACTTTTTCTCCATTCCAAGATACCGCACACGGCCGCCACATTTCATCCCAGCCCCCTAAGGTTTCGTTTTCACAAATTCATGTTGATTCCCTCGGGAATTTGTCTTGACGTCACTCATGTGTCAGGTGGGGATCCAGCTCTATATTTTCCCACAATATCTGACACCAGTTATTAAATGACCTATTTCCCCAAAATTATTTGAAAGGACACCTGTGATCATAAAATTTTGATCTGTTTCTTCTTCCACACTGGCATCTTTTTAATTATGAGAATTTCATAATATGTTGTAGTGTCTTATAGGGCAGATTCTCCTCATTCTTCTTTTTAACACATTTCCTGATTAGTCTTGCATGTTTGTGTTTCCATGTGAACTTCTGTTGCTATTTTAATTGCATGGAATGTGTAGTTTTAATTTAGAGAAAACTAGCTCTTTTACAATATCGCCTCTTCCAAAAATATGGTATGCTTTTCCACTAATTTACCTCTTCCCAGTGGATTTTCAAAGTTTTCTATATAATTTCCGTATGAATGAGAAAGCTGTACATTTCTTGTTATTTCCTGGCATTGCATTTATTCTTATTTTTATTTTATGTATTCTTTATTTACATATGCATTCTAACAATTTTTGATTGCTATTATGATTGGACTTCTCCATTATAGGTTCTACCTGGTCATTGCTTTGTGGAAACTGTTGTCTTCTTTTCTTATCAGCTCCTAACTTCAAAAAAACTTAAAAAATGTTTCTATAACTTTAGGGGTACAGATGGTTTTTGTTTTGTTTTGTTTGAGATGGAGTCTCACTCAACCGCCCAGGCTGGAATGCAGTGGTGTGATCTTGGCTCACTGCAACCTCTGCCTCCTGGGTTCAAGCGAGTCTCCCGACTGGGTTCAGCTACTCTCCTGAGTAGCTGGGATTACAGGCATCCACCATCATGCCCAGCTAAGTTTTGTATTTTTGTAGAGACGGGTTTTCACCATGTTGTCCAGGCTGGTCTTGAACTCCTGACCTCAGGTAATCCACCTGCCTCGGCTTCCCAAAGTGCTGGGATTACGGATGTGAGCCACGGTGCCTGGCCTACAGGTGGTTTTTGGTTACATGGATGAATTGTACAGTGGTGAAGTCTGGGCTTTTAGTGAACTCCTTACCTGAAAAGTGTACATTGTATCCAATATGTAGTTTTTCATCCCATTCCCCACTCTCATCCTTCCCGCTTTGGAGTCTCCAGTGCCCATCATACCACTTGGTATGCTTAGTTTCCACTTATAAGTGAGACATACATTATTTGGTTTTCTGTTCCTGAGTTACTTCCCTTAGGATAATGGCCTCCAGTTCCATCCAAGTTTCTGCAAAAGGCATTATTTCCTTGATGTTGTGGTTGAGTACTATTCCATGGTGTATATATACCATACTTTCTTTGTTCCCTCATCAATTGATGGGCACTTAGGTTGAGTCCTTATCTTTGGAATTGTGATTTGTGCTGCAATAAGCATGCATGTTGGTAGTTTTTAAAATATATATATAATGATTTTCTTTTGAGTAGATACCTTGTGCTGGGATTGCTGGACTGAATGGTAGTTCTACTTTTCGTTCTTTGAGAAATTTCCATACTGTTTTCCACAGCAGTTGTACTAATTTACATTCCCATCAGCCGTGGGTAAAGCATTCCCTTCTCACCACATCCATGCCAACATCTATTTTTTTTTACTTTTTAATAATGCCAGCGCCTAACTTAAACTTATTGTTCCCTATAACTTGTCACTCATCCCTGAAATTTTCTAGATAGATGATTATATCATCTACAAATAATAACTTTGTTTCTTCCATTCTAATATTTTAACCTGCTATTTAAATGGCAAAAAAAAAAAAAAAAAAAATCTGTTTCTTCCCTGTACTGAACACTTGATACCAAATGCGAGGGTTATTTTCTCCACATCATCCAATTATCCAACTCTTCTGACACCAACTGGGTGTTCTACAATTTAGTGATGACACTAATTACCCGGAATTAGTGCAGATCCCACCGGTTAAGGACTTGGCCTCTCAAGACTGCCCCTACTTCAGATGACAGTGGTAAGTGGTGAGTCCCAGGTTACCCACACTTAGGTTCAACTTGGCTACAAATCAGAGGTTTCCAGGACCCTCTCCTCAAGCTCAATAATTTGCTGACAGCTCACATAATTCAGAGAAACATCTGATTGTACTGGATTATTATAGAGGACCTGCCGGGACACAGACGAACGGCCCACGAAGAGGGACACAGGCAGGGGCTAGAAGGGCTCCGAGTGCAGGAGCCTCTGTTCCTGTGGGGTAGAGGACACCACCTTCCCAGCATGTGCATGTGTTCACCAGCCCAGAAGCTCTGCAAACCCTGTCCTTCAGGGATTTTTATGAAGACTTCCTGTGCTGGTCTGTTCCGGCTGCTGAAACAGAACACCTCAGACTGGATAATTGATAAACAACAGAAATTTATTGCTTATCATTCTTGAGGCTGGGAAGTCCAAGATCAAGGCACCAGCAGCTATGGCGTCTGATGAGGGCCTGTTCCTCGTGGTTGGTGCCTTCTATGGGTCCTCCCCTGGCGGAGGGCAGAAAGGGCTCCTCAAACTCTTTAACGAGGGCACTAATTCTGTGTGTGACAGCTCCATCCTCATGACTCAGTCATCTCCTGAGGGTCCTACCTCTTACTACTATCACAATGGGGATTAACCTCCAACACGTGAACTGAGGGAGGACACCAGCATTCGGACCATGGCCCTTCATAACACAGCTTAACCTGCTGCTGAGTCGCCAGCCTCTCTCCTCTCCCCAGAGGGTGAGGGGGTGAGGCTGAAAGTTCCAAGCTTTTAATTATGGCTTAATCTTTCTGGTGACCAGCCCCCATCCTGAAGCTATCCAGGAACCCACCAAGAGTCACTTAATTAGAGCAAAAGATGTTCCTATCCCCCAGGAAAGCCTGAGGGATTTAGGAGCTCTCTGTCATGACCTGAGGTCCTGAAACCAAGTATTTGGTCTAGGAAGCCAATAATAGAACAAAGGATGGTCCTAGTACCCCATCACTTAGGAAATTACAAGCATTTTAGGAACGCAGTGTCAGAAACTGAAGGCAGAGACCAAATATATATTTATGTCACGTATTTTCTTCTCTTTTTAAATTGCATAGGCGGATACTTCTAAATGAAATGGGGGTGAGAATTCACCTTCATTGCATTTCTCTGTTATTTCACCAGGTCAACGATCATTTATATAGGGCTTATGGTGTGTCCAGCCCTCGTTTCAGCATTTTACACATTAATTCATCAAATCCTCACCACTGCTGTATGAGGTTGGTGCAGCTCTTATTCTAGCTGCAGAAGAGGTCACGAGCACAGGGGGCTAATGAACTTGTCCAGAGTCATGCAACTGATGGGCGTGAAGCTGCCCTGGGCTTCCCCGGGCTGCCCCTTGGCTGGACTCATCCACCGAGACCCTGCAGGGCTGCTCCCTCCTCAGGTGACGGAATAAGCCATGTTTCCCCGAAGAGTGTGGTTGTTTTCTTTTTAACTAGAAATAGATGGCTTCTTGGTCAAATCCTTTTCAGCTCTACTAAAATCACCCCATTTATTTTTATCCTGTAACTGCCTAAAATGAATAATTATATTCATGCCATCCCTAATACTATAGCACACTTGTATTTTTGAAAAGAATTGAGCCATGTTACGGGATCATTCTGATGTACTACTGAATTCTATCTGGTTGTGCTATGTAATTTTTGTATTCGTATTGCTGTGAAATTGGTTTGTGGTCTTCCATTTTGGGATCTCTCCACCAGGTTTTGGCATCAGTGTTATGCTGGCTTCACGACAAAAATTTCATCAATCTCCTCCTTTTTGTAGCTATGGGTCACTTTAAGTAATATGAGAGCAGTCTAGATTTTTTTAAGTTTAAAAGACTGAAATTATCTGGGCCCAGGCCCACAAGGTGGCTGCTTTTTAAAAACTTTTTCCATGTTAGCAATTTATTTGGGGGTGGGCAAAGCCTGCCTCTCAACAAGAGGCCAGCAGGCAGGGCCCCGGGGTGACCAGCATTCCTGGACAATGCCACTCCTGCCCTTGGCCACTTGGACAGCATGTAGCCTCTGAGTGTGTGTGGGGAGGGCAGTGGGGGATGGGTCCTCAGTGCAGTTGTGGGGGCACTCATGTGGGAAAGTCTTGATCTATTCTATTGGAGGGTGGGATTCAGAGTGTTGATCCTGTCCTGCATCCCTGAACTCTGACCTCAGGAAGTGGGAACTGAGCAAGGATAGCAGAGGCAAGCCCCAGAGCTTGTCCCACGCCGATCTGCCTTTAATTTTTCTGTTTCGAAGTTGAGAAATGATCAGGTGTTCAAAGAAAAACAATGAGATTGAAAGAAGAGGGGAAAGAAGGAAGAGGAGGAGGAGGGGAGAAGAAGGAGAAGGGGGGGGGGAGAGAGAGAGAGGAAGGCAAAAGAAAGGGATGAAATTAACAGCCTCTACCACTGGGTCTGTGAGCTGCGTCAGAGCAGGTGGCCCCGCGTTCTTGGCTTAATGCTCTGCTGCCGCTGGCCAAAGATCCCTAATACTTTCATCTTTTGTGTTTTGTGGTGCCGACGGCATATTGAGGCAGGTGCAGAGGAGACGCACAAATCTCTGCCCGCTTCTGCAGCCCCATCCAGATCTCGTATTCACAGTGCCGTGGCATGGGGTTCAGCAAGACTCACTCCAGTGCCGGGTAGAGCAGGTCATGCCTGCAGCCCAGTGGGCGTGGCATGAGGCAGCCCAGAAAGGCCATGCTTTCCATTTGAACCAGAGCTTGTTCCAAATACAGAAAGGGGGCACTGGTGTTCTAAGGAACACAAAGGACGTGGGACCCCGTTGTATCTTTTCTTACTCATTTTACTTCCCTGTATTAGCCGAGCACTTTCACTGAAATGGTGGCATGGAAGGAAAGGGAAAGACAGGAAGACCCAGCGTTCTCCTTTCATCCCTCCTTCCTCATCAGTAAGCAGGAGGCAGAGAGTGCTGGTGCCAGCATCGAGAAGTGAAATAGAAGCAGGCAAGTGAGTAATGTGCATGGTTTTCATTGTTCTGGTAAGAACAGAAAACACACACAGATGAACTAGGAAATACGAGCTGTGTAATTTCAGTGATTTGGTGTATGAGTTGAAAGCTCTTCTATCTGCATTTAAAACTGGCATTCTACGATAGAAAGATGAAGAGTAAAATTCATGCTAGCAATTTAAAATTTTAATTTTTCTTTACTGAGAATGGCATTAAATAGCAAGAAAACACCATGGCTAATCAAGAGAGCCTGGGGAATGGAGGAAGAGGTTTGTATTTTTAGCACCTTTAACTGCACTTTGCTGGGCTTTTGAACAAGGCGCCTTTATTTCATTTCACATGGGGCCCCACATGTTCTGTCACTGGGCCTTTTCCCACTGGAAAAACAGATGAGGTCCGTGAAGTGGGTGGAGGCTGCCGCCAGGGTAAGGGGCACCGGCAGGAGAGACAGTTTAGTCCTGTCTCCTTCCTGTCTTGGGATGGCCTGGGCCACGGGAAGCCATCACGGGGACTGCTAGGGAGCTGCGAGGTCCTCCTGGTGGGACAGCGCTGGAGACAACAGAGAGCTGTCCAGAGAGCCGGAGAGCCGCCTTGCAGATGCCACAGGATGGCGCAGCACGAGGTAGGGAAGCGGCTCCTCCTCTCTGGGCTCTGGGGAGCAAGGAGTGGAGATCGGTTTCAGGAAGGAGCCTGCATGCTGGGCCTTCCCTGCATGGGCTTGGCTTCTGTGTCTCCCCACTGCAGGCTGCCAGTAGAGCAGCTGCTGTCCCAACACCACTGGGCACTCACAGGCCGGAGTCACTCGACGCCCAAGGAATATGGCCAGCTGGAGAGAAAAACATGCTTCCTGCGGATCCACGTCAGTCCGTGTCTCTGTGGCATTAGAGGAGGGACGAGGGGTGATGGGGAGTAAACCCATGCAGGATGGAGGGGAGGGGCAGGTGCAGGCAGAAGAGCTTCAGATCCTGATGCAGGTCTGAGTCCTGTGAAAGAGACTGGGAAAGAAGGGGCTTGGGTAGGAAGAGTCTCAGACTGCAGTCCCCTTCCCAGAAGCTTTCGATCAAGCTGATGGGTGTCCCGGATAAAGCTGCCCTTTGGAGGGTCTTGAGTGGGACGGAGGGGCCAGCACTGGTATCTCAGACTCTGTCTTTGATGAGGAGCAGTCAGGGAACAGGTGGCAAAGCTTAGTCTCGATATAACAGTAATTGCTATAAATGTAAGTGGGTTAAATTCCAATTAAAAGGCAGAAACAGATATGATTTTAAAATTTCAACAATGGGTTGCCTAAAAGAGATATGCTTTAAAAAGATACAAAAAGCTTAAAATAAAAAAGTTGGCAAAAGACATAGCAGGCAAATATGAACCAAAGAAAACTGGATTGATATGTTAATGAGATTCAAATTTAAGGCAAAAAATTTAAAAAACTGCGAACACCAAAGAAGGGCACACTTGCATATGGGTGCAAGGAACCACAGAATGATAATGCACGTCTATCAAAATCATTCTAATATCTAAAAATATGGCCTCAATACACAGCAAGCAGCATGTGCCAGAACTGCTGGGAGAAGCAGATATTTTAACAATTCTAACTGGAGATTTTAAAAAATAATAATCATAGTTCACATTGACAAAAATTAGCAGAAATCTCCAAATCCTGATCAATACAATTAATAACCTTAAAAAACTTTTCTTTCTGGGATCTTACGTTACTGAGTCAACAATTAATAATTTTGAACTGTTACGTAATATACAGAACTCTGCCCATCAAGCAGAGAATACAACCATTTTGAACACATGTAGAACATGTGGGAAATAGACTATGTGTTAGGACCTAAAGAAGGCTCAATGAATCCCAGAGGCACAGGGCCATGCAGACTGGGCTGCTAGCTTCTGTTTGTGCTTCTAAGTTCCCTTTGCCCATTATTCAGGAGATCACCTGAAATGGACCATACTCCTTGGATGCCCCTGACCTCCAGCTTCCCCTTGGGTTCAGCCAAAGCACTACCAGATCAGAGGAGGAGGGAGAGTGAGGTCCAGGGTTTGCTGCCCTGGCTTCCTTCCTAGGAAACTCTGGCTGGCTGCACCCCTCCACCTGAGCCTCTGCTTCTGCCTGCCCCCCTCCCTGCAAGCAGTAAGGCTGCAGTGCCACCAAGCCCTTGGGGCTCTTCGACCTCCTGCCCACACCTTTGTCAATAGTCTCTTTATCAAACACTTCTCAAATTACCCAGTTTGAGTATGCCATCTGCTTCCTGCCAGGATCTTGACTGAACACAGACTTGTTCTCTGACAATAATGCGATTAAATTAGAACCTGGTAACAAAAGGTTATAATTAAAGAAACGCTATTGAAAAGTAACGTTATTAAATAACCCTGGGTTTAAAAGGAGATCATTAGGGACAGTAGAAAATATTAGATCTTAATGATAGTGAAAACATTTTATGTCCAAATTTGTGAGACTCAGCCAAGGTAGTCTTGTAGAAGGAATTTTGTAGCTTTTAATACAGTAGACCTATTGGAAAATTAGAAGGCTTAAAAAGGAGCTAAGCATTTAGTTCAAGACAGAGGAACAGATCAAATCCAAAGAACCACAAGGGAAAGAAATAATACAGAAGGACAGAAGCAAATGAAATAACGGGAAAGACGTTTAACAGAACTAAAAGAGCTCTGAAAATATTTAAAAATATTAAAAGAGAAAAATGTCAAAAACAAAATACAGGCTAAGTGCACGCTGGTAATCCCAGCACTTTGGGATGCTGAAGCGGGTGGATGACTTCACCTCAGGAGTTTGAGACCAGCCTGGGCAACATGGCAAAATCCTCTCTACAAAAAATGCAAAAATTAGCTGGGTGTGGTAGCACACACCTGTAGTTCCAGCTACTAGGGAGGCTGAGGTGGGAGGATTGCTTGAGCTGGGGAGGTTGAGGCTGCAGTGAACCAAGATGGCACCACTGCACTCGAACCTGGGAGACAGAGCAAGACCTTGTCAACACCACCACCACCACCAACAACAACAACAAACCCTAAAAAGCCAGAATATAAAGAAAAAAAGATATGCTAGTCACTTAAATATTAATGTGAAATAGATTAATTCCTAGAAAAATGTCAATTGCCTCGAGAAATAGAGAACTTGCCAGATTAAAAACCATGAGGAAAACGGCGGTGATAAAGACCCCAGCCCCAGAAGCCCAAATGGTTTTGTTTCTGCCAATGTTGGGAAGAACAATTGATTGCTCTTTGATGCCGGTGGTTCCAGGAAATAGAGAAGGAGGAGTAGCTGTCTAGCTGGTTTCGGCAGGGCTGGTGCTGGGAGTGGGGGGCCCGTTTCTTGCAGAAGTGGATGCGAATCTCTCCCTGCCACCTACAAGGTGCTCGCACACAGCTGTGGGGACTGAGGTGAAGCCGGCTCTCCCTGGAGTGTGGATTAAATGGTTAACGGCCAGGCCGCTAGGGCAGCGCAGGCCCCCGCTGGACGCCAGGGAGGCTTAGCCAGGCGACGCCAGGATGCCCATGGCAGTGGCTCGATGTCAGGGGCTGGGCTGAAGGGGACCCAGCCCCGGGGTTCAGGGTGGCCCGAAGTCCGTGCACCCCGCACTGCAATGCGGGGAGGTCCCCGTGGGCGAGCTGCCCGGAGGCTTTGTCGAAGTTGCCCAGCCCTGGGACGGTGGAGGGAGGGCGGTGGCGCGCACGGAGATACCAGTCAGCCCCTGGAACTAGGAACGCGGCTGGGGGCGGGTGACGCAGGCTGGGGTTTGCCGGGGTGGCCTGCGAGCGGCGTGTGGCTTGGGGGTTCCAGGAAGTTAAACTGGACAGGCTGGGGTGAGGACAATGGGGGCCTGGAGAGGTGGGGCGAGAGGAGGGCGGGGGTCCCCACGAGCCGCGGCGGAGGCGAGGCGGCGAGTCCACGGGCTGGTTGCATCATCCCGCGGGGAGGGCCTCGGTCACTGCTGCTCTTCCCTGGCGCCCCGGCCCCGACGCAAGATGCCATTTCACGGCGCACCTGTTACACCCAGAGCCAGCATCCCTGGCGCAAGGAGCCCTCCCTCCCCAGCCCCGCCCGCCCCCCACGATGCGTCTGTCGCTGGATCCGAGCGGGGGCAGGTGGCGGTTTTACGATTTCACTCGAAAGGGGCCAGGGTGGGGAGGGCCCGGCGAAGGGTCCGCGGGCAAGTTCAGGTGCACGCGGGGCTTCGGGACGGGGCGTCGCCGGGCCCCTCCCCCGCGAGGTCTCAGGGGCGCGCCGGGGGAGGGGACGCCGCGTCCGAGCCGGGTGTCCGTCCCCACCCTCCGCGGGGCCCGCCGCGGTGTCATTGGTGACGTCACAGCCCGGCCCCGGCCCCCTCCGTCCCCAGCCCAGTCCCCGCGGCGGCCGCGTCGCCCGTCCCTCTCCCCGCGCGACAAACCAGCTGGCGACTGGAGCTCGGACGCCGCGCGCAGCCAACCAGCGCCTCGGGAGGGGCGCTGGGCGGGCCGGGCCGGGGGCGCGCAGCCCGTCACGCGGCGGCGCCGTCACAGCTCAGAGCAGCCGGCGAGCGGCAGCAGCTCCGGGCTCCGGAGCCCGCGCCCATGCCAGTGCCCATGCGGGGCCGCCGCCAGTGACGCCGGAGAGGTAAGGCAGGCGCCCGCCCGGCCTCCCGCGCCCCTCGCCCCGCAGCCCGTGCCCGCAGCCCGCACCTGCACCCACTGCGCCCAGGACGGGGAGCTCCGGCCCTGCGCCCTTGTTGCGACCCGAAACGCGGGCACTGTGAGGCCCCTTCCCTTCCAGACCTTCCTCCATCTCCGCAGAGAACAATGGGGGAAATTCAGGGGTGTCCGCCCTTCAGGTGCCGCTGGAAAAGGTCCCTTTGCCGCGATCTCAGCTGCAGCGGGCGGGGGTCGCCCTCTGGAGGGCTCACCCGGCCGGCGGGATCGGGATACCCCCGCCTTTCCCCGGCTATTCCGCTCTCCTGGAGAGGAGCCACCTGCGGGGCTGCGGGAGGGGCTGCGCCCGGACGGCGGGGGAGGGGAGGGATGGAGAGCGGGGCTGAGGATGCGGATGCCGCACCTGGGAGGGCGCGCGGCTGCAGCGCTTCGGCCCGAGGGGAGAGCGCGCAGGGCTGCCGGGCGCGGGCAGCTGCTGGGGTCCCCGGGGTGGGGGAGGGCGGATGCTGGAGCCTGGAGCAAAACAGGCAGGCGGGGCGGGGTCTGCGGCGCTGGGGCCTGGCCACCC
This sequence comes from Piliocolobus tephrosceles, assembly GCF_002776525.5. Taxonomy (NCBI): domain Eukaryota; kingdom Metazoa; phylum Chordata; class Mammalia; order Primates; family Cercopithecidae; genus Piliocolobus; species Piliocolobus tephrosceles. The sequence continues at coordinate 126,829,321 of NC_045444.1, read as the reverse complement.
GCTTCCTTGCACCGCCGGGCTGCCCATCACCCCCTCCCACGCCAGAGACCCCAGCTCCCTTCCAGAAAGACCCAGCACTTGGGAGGGGCTGCCGGCGAGCACTGCCTGCGTCTCAGCCGCCAGCGCCCCTGTAACAGGTGTGGCCCGGCGGCGAGGGAGGGGCTGCGGGGCCGCCGGGTCTAGGATGGTGGCGCGTCCCCGGCGCCCGGGCTCGGATGACACGAAGGAACAGTGGCCGCGAAGACCTTCGCACTCCCGCTTTAAGCTGCCCCTCACACCGACTCCCCGCAAACCAGCGGCCCAGCCCTCTCTCTGGGGAAGAGCCGGGCAGCATCCCCGCCGGGAGGGAGGGTCGCAGGAGCGGGGCGCTGGGCGCGAGTAGGTGGGGTTGGGGGGGCACTGCCGGCCGCAGGGGCGGGAGGGGGCGGGGAAGGAGGGAATGCCAAGTCATGGGGCCTGCTGGGCGCGAGCGCGACGTCGCCCGGCGCGGACCCGATGCGCGCCCACGTCCCCGGGAATAGGGACTTTCCCCCAGAGACTGGAGGACCCCCCTCCCCAAGCAGCGGCCCTTTCCAAGGGGTGCCTGCATTGCCGGGATTAAAGGCCTGCCAGGGCAAGCGGATTGGATCTTGCGGCTGCGGAGAGGAGGCGGTTCGGAGAGGCCCCTGCCGCGCAGGGCTGGTACTGGCCTCACCCTGGGGACGCACAGCGCGACACCGCGCTCGGCTCTGCGGGACACCCTGTCGCACTCAGGCTGGCGGGGCCTTTGCCAGGGAAGCCATGCCAGCACCCTTGTGGTCTGAGAAGGCAGCAGAGGGTTTGAAGGGAAGCTCTGGGGTCCACGTGGGGGTTGGGGCTGCACCTGCGGCGGCCATTTTGCAGGTGTGGTTGGCCACCAGCCTTAGCCAGGCTGTGGAGTGGGGCGGTCAGGAGTGGGGCAGGTGTGGAGCTTGCAGTGCAGGGTGTGAGATGGGCCAGGGCCAGGGCTCTGGTCTGCCCTTGCATTGAACACACACCGTCTATTTAGAGGGGTTCCTTGTTTGGTTGATGGGGTAGTTGGAGTCAAGACCCAGGAACCCTCTGGACCAGAGGGATGCTGTAAGGCAGCTGGCTGAGGGGCCCAGCATGGGGTCGGGGGAGGGCAGCCTTTACCTGGGGTGAAGTCTTGGGAGGGCGCTGGGTCCAAGGCAGGGCCCAGATGAACAGCTTCACTCCGGCTGCAGATGGATCTGCAGGTGTCCTCCCCGGGCAGGTCCACAGGGCGGACAGAGGCTGGAATCAAGTGTCAAGGCAGGGTTTCCAGCCCAGACCCAGGGAGGTCCCTGTGGTGAGGGCCTGCAAGATGTCTGCTGTGTGCCAGCCTTGCTCCCAGCCAGGTGCTGTCCCCCTGGATGCCTCCTTTCTCCCTTCCCCACTGGAATGTCCCACAGACTGCCCTGTCTGGGCTCCAGCTGGCCAATCACAAACAGGTGGAGTCTGGAGTTCTGCCCAAAGCCCAGGGCTGATGCTTGGCTGGACTGGGATTTAAACTGCGGCCACTGCCCGGCTGCCCAGCCTGTGCCCCGCAGTCCTCACTGATGTCATGACTGCTGACCTTGGGCCCACCATGTCCTTTGGGAGTATGGTAGGGCAGTCCTCCCGTGGGATTTGTGGAGGGTGGAGGGGGAGACGTGGGCTATGTAGCCTCAGGAGGAGGCGCTGGAGGAGACTGAGGGCATCTCTTCAGGTCACTCAGCCGGGTCAGCCAAAGCCGGTGAGCTGGGTTAATGGGGGCAGGAGGGGAGACGTTCCAACAGAGCCCTGGTCCTCCTGGATTGGGGTCTATGGAGGGGCTACCAGCGTTAGGCTATTATGATGGATTGAGCCCTGCACATGCCCAGCTGGCCAATCCTGTCAGGCCTGAGACCATCCGTGCACCTCTGTCAGTGAGCTGGGAGGGGCCAGAGCTGCCACCACGGGTGGAGAGTGGTGGGGCCTGGGTCCCTGGGTGGCTGTGATCGGTAGGATGAGCGTGTGGTCATCTGCCTGCAGAGTCCAGGGACCTCTCTAGGACATTGCCACTTTCAGTGTTCTTAGGCCCAAAAGATGTGGCTCACCACCCCCAACATGGGTGGCCAAAGGGGCTCAAGGTGTCACCTCCCACTGCCCATCACACACTCCACGCCCAGGAGCATCTCTGAGAACCCTGAGGGGCTGGGCTACACCCTGCCCCAAACCTGTCCATGGGTGGCCAGGGTACCCAGGGACACAGCCAGGCAGTGTGGGGCCTGTGTCCTTGCTGGATTCTGCCCCTTAGGTGGTGGCCTCCGGCCACAGGCCCATCCCTGCCACAGGAGGGTTTGGGATCCCAGAGCTTTGCATCCCAGTCCTTTGGCATGGCACCTGAGCAGAGACAGGGGCACAGTGGCCCCACCTGACGAAGCCAGCTTGCTCTTTAGCTCCTGAGCCCCACTGGGATCCCCACCCTCAGCCTGGCTGGCCTCTCGCCACCCCAGTGCTCCCACCCCCAGGGCCTCGAGAACCCAGGGAACAGCCGGCTGGGCTTGGCCCATGTGCTGCAGTTGGTAGTGCTGTGGGGCAGAGGGCACAGTCAAGGTCAGCAGTCAGTGGAGGCTGAGCCTCCTGACCTCTCCTGCTCCTCCCCAGCCCTTCCTGCTAGCTTCGGCCTCCTACAGGCCTAGCAAAGTGTAGAGATTGATCCGGATGTGTGGATGTGGGACTTGGATGTGGGACTCAGAGGCTGGGGTTGCTGGAATCTGAGTAGGAGGGGCTGCTGCCTCTCTAAAGCCTCCTCACCCTGGATTTAATCTCCTAATCCCAGGCCTTGTGGTCTGGGCAGGCCCAGCACTGGCTGCCACAGAGCCTGGGGATTCAGATGGCCTTTGGGGGTCCCTCCTGCTTGCCATCCCTGCCAGATTTCAGGATGCCCTGGAGTCTAGGGAGGGCAGGCCAGTGCCCAGCTATCCAGGCATCCTGGCGCTTATTCCTCACCCTTCCTCACAGTGCCCTGGAGGGGGCCAGAGCAGTCGCTTGGCCACACACACTCATAGTCACATGCATCCACTCGAACGCACACTGATACACATGCACATACACGTACACATACATTGCACACACAGACACACACATGCACACACACACATACATTCACACACAGCGACACTCATACGTACACACATGTTCATGCACACATGCACACTCACACATGCATTCACACACAAACACACACAGACATACACACATGCTCATGCATGGCTGTATACACACATACATGCATGCAGATCGACACACACACACACACACAGAGTCTCTGCATCCCTCGTCCCTGTCTTTGTTCTTGCCTGGGTTTCTTCTCTTGAATACTTTCTATTCAACCTCCACATTAGGTTTTAGGCCCCTCTCAAATGCTGCCTCTGCCGTGATGCCTGCTGTCACCCCTACCCCTCAGATTGGCACCCCCTCCACAACCATAGGTTTCCAGGGGTGGGGAAGAAGACAGGGAACACTGATTGGGCGTAGCCTCCACTGTGCACCTCATGTGCTTCCCTTTATCCCATGCCACTCCACACCGGAACAATGAGAACAGCACCACTTGGCTCCGACCCCACTGAGCCAGGTGGTGCTGTTTCCATTTTCCAGGTGTGGAGACTGAGGCTCCTGAGAAGCCCATGTGGCTTGTAAAGAGAGGACCTGGGACTCCGAGGACGGTAGCTCCTTTAGTGCTTTCTGCCTGTTCCCTACTTCTCCCTCCACCCCCATTGTCCCTGACTTCTCCCACCCCCATGGAGGCCAGCGCGGTGCCTCACACAGAGTGAGGACTCAGTGCTCTTCCATGGCTGAGCTGGTTGTTTTAGCCCAGGTATTGCATTTCTTGGTGGAGTCCAGGGTGAGCTTTGGCCACCTTCTCAGGGGTTGGGGTGTCCTTGGGTCTCAGGGTCTCCTGTTCGGGGCCTACGGATTCCTGAGCGAGCCTGGCTGAATGACAGGCATCCCCTATCCTCTGGGCCTCCCATGGGGCTCCTGAAATGCAGCTCTGGGGACAGGCATGGCCCTCGACTGCTCCTGCAGGGCCCCTTCCCTGAGGCTAGTAGTGCCAGGAGTACCCTCAAGGGGTTCCTGCCCCCACCTCAGCCCTGCCAGGAACCCTCAGATGGGCCTCAGTTTCCTTCTCCATCTGTCATCAGCTCAAGCCAGGACGGCGCAGGACAGGGCTGGGCTGGGCTGTCAGTGCTCGAGGTCCTGGATCGGTGTGACTCCTGAGGGGCTGCTGTGGGGCTGGGGCGGGGCTGTACTCAGTTGCTTGGTGTCTTCTGGTCCCCACTCTCCTCCTGCTTCTGGGGCTGGGGCCCCACCATGGCTGCAGGTCCTTGGGGCCTGGGAGGGCTGCAGCTCTAGGACAAGCAGTGGCTGCAGTGGGCCAGGAGCAGACCAGAGGAGCACGCTTATGGCCCCACACCTTTTGCATCAGCTCTGTACTTAGGCAAGATGTTCTTGGTTAGTGTTTTATTTTCTCCAGCTCTTGGTTATCTTTATTTTATTTTATTTTATTTTATTTTATTTAATTTTATTTTATTTCATTTTAGAGACAGGGTCTCACTCTGTCACCCAGGTTGGAGTGCAGTGGTGCAGTCACAACTCCCTGCAGCCTCAACCTCCTTGGGTTCAAGTGATCCTCCTATCAGCCTCCTGAGTAGCTGGGACTATGGGCATGTATCACCATGCCTGGTTAATTTTTTGTAGAGATGGAGTTTTGCCATATTGCCCGGGCAAGTGCTGAACTCCTAGGCTTAAGCAATCCTCCTGCTTTGACTCCACAAAGTCCCGGGATTGTAGGCATGAGTCCTGCCTTGACTCCACAAAGTGCTGGGATTGTAGGCATGAGCCACTGCGCCCAGCCTTTTTATTTTCTTGAATGGGTTTTTTCCCCTTTATGGCACCTCCACAAGTGGCCTCTGGCAGCTGCTTGCCATGTCCCCTGGATTGGAGTCTCTGTTTCTTGGACCCTAGAGCTGCTTGTTTCTTGGTTTCCTGTCTTATTTTGCTGGAACACATCCTTGTGTGACTTCCTTGAAAGGGTGCATGAGTCTTTGGTGTGTGAGTGTGTTTTTGCTGTGTCCTTGCTCTGGGTGGTAGTGTCTGGGGTGCTTCTGTTCCTAAGTAGTTTTCCTGGGAACTCTGAGGACAGGGTCACTGTGGCTTTCTGCATCAGGTCACTTATGAGCAGACTTTGTTGGCAACTCATCTTTTCTCCCTGGAAGCTTTTAGGATCCTGTCTTTTCCTTGGTGTTCTAACTCCATGTGGATGGTGTAAGGGTGGGGTTCACATTTATTGGCACTTGGTGGGCCCTTCACACTGAAGTCAGGGTCTCTTATTCTGTTTGTTTGTAATTTCCTCCCTTTCATTTTTTTCTTTTACCCTGAATTCATGGGTTGGTCTGTTTGGTTGCTTTTCTCTTGTATATTCTGTCTCCTTGTTTACATTCTAAAGTCCTTTGACTGCCTTTTCTAGAGGTTTTTTTTTGAATCTTGAACTTCAGCTCTTACATTTTTCATCTCTAAAATCTTCACTTTTCTAACTCTTCTGCCTCATAGCTTTCTGCCCTTGTTTTGAAAATGAGCATCTTCTTGAATCTCCCAGGTGTGTGGACAGAGGTTGTGCTCGGTTGTTTCGTGTCTGTTCCATGCTTTGCCTGTCCTTCCCACAGGGCCTGTTTTCTGCTGGCAGCTCTGGTCCTTCCCTTTCACACGCTGTTCTCACGCCCAGGGAAGGCCTTAGGTGGCCCAACACGCATTAGGGAGGCTATTGGTGGGAGCGGCAGGGCTGCTGCTGTTCACCCTGGAGTGGTTCTGACCAGAGCTGGGGCGAGGTGTCCATAGCAGGCCCTGGCTTAGGTGAAGGGGTGGGGCTGGCTGCCAAGCTGCCCCTGCATATCAGAATGAGGGGCACCGCCTTCTTCATCTCACTGAAGGCTTCACTCCTGCTATGGAGAAAGCCATTCAGCTGCTCACCTGGGGGCACTGGCAGTGACCACTCTCGGAGGGTGGGTGGCGGGACTAGGGGTACAGGCTTCCATGTTACCCTCACTTCTCACCTCTGCCTTCCACCAGGTGCTTGAGTTCCTGAGCCTGAGCCCCCTGCCCCTCCCCTGCCCTCTGCAAGTGGCACTTGGGGCTGAGGTCCCAGAAGATGCCTCTCCGATGCCCTTTGTCGTTGTGAGCTCTCTGGTGGGCTCTGGCCCTATCTCATGGGGTCTCAGAGTGACCAGTGTGCCTGGCAGTCATCGGACCTGGGGCTCCTTACTCTCCAGGAGTGGACAGGACACTCCTCTATGACCATTGGTTGTAATTCTAAGAAAGACTCGCTGTGGTTTTTTTCTCAAACTCTTCAAGAAGGATCAGTGTTTCAGGAAGTGGCCCATGCCGATGCTTTGTTCTGGGCTGGCCCTGCTGGGTGTGCACTTGGCGGGCCACTGGTCTAACTGGGAGCAGGTGGATCCCTGACGTGAAGGAGGATCCCCAAGGTGAAGGTTGATCCTTGAGGTGAAGGTGGATCTTGAGGTGAAGGTGGATCCAGAGGTGAAGATGGATCCCCAGGTGAAGGTGGATCCCTGAGGTGAAGGTGAATCCTGAGGTGAAGGCTGATCCTAGAGGTGAAGCTGGATCCCTGAGATGAAGGTAGATCCCCAGGTGAAGGTGGATCCTGAAGTGAAGGTGGATCCCTGAGGTGAAGGTGAATCCTGAGGTGCAGGCTGATCCCAGAGGTGAAGGTGGATCCCGAGGTGAAGGTGGATCCTGAGGTGAAGGCAGAGGTGAAGGTGGATCCCCAGGTGAAGGTGGATCTCGAGGTGAAGGTGGATCCTGAGGTGAAGGCTGATCCCAGAGGTGAAGGTGTATCCCTGAGATGAAGGTGGATCCCCAGGTGAAGGTGGATCCTGAGGTGAAGGCGGATCCCGAGGTGAAAGGCAGATCCCTGAGATGAAGGTGGATCCCCAAGGTGAAGGCAGATCTCTGAGGTGAAGGTGGATCCCGAGGTGAAGGTGGATCCCGAGGTGAAGGCAGATCCCTGAGGTGAAGACGGATCCTGAGGTGAAGGCAGATCCCTGAG
>NC_045444.1:126764620-126822206 GCF_002776525.5 Piliocolobus tephrosceles | reverse complement strand
GATCCCTGAGGTGAAGACGGATCCTGAGGTGAAGGCAGATCCCTGAGATGAAGGTGGATCCTGAGGTGAAGGTAGATCCCCGAGATGAAGGTAGATCCCCAGGTGAAGGTGGATCCTGAGGTGAAGGCAGATCCTGAGGTAAAGGCAGATCCCTGAGGTGAAGGTGGATCCCCAGGTAAAGGTGGATCCAAGGTGGATCCCCAAGGTGAAGGCGGATCCTGAGGTGAAGGCAGACCCAGAGGTGAAGGTCGTCTGGGCTCCATGTGGACACCTGTGCGATGCTCTGCAGTGTGGGTCTCCCCAGCAGCTGGGCAGGGAGTGCCTGTGCCAGGCCTGTGTCTACCCCTCACCGTCACCCCATGCCTGGTCTTTCCTGGATGCTTCTTAAGCGGAGACACACTTTGTTGTCTGCCTTAGCGCCACCCCCATACCCCCTTCCACAGGGACTTGGCTTTTTCTGCCGATGCCGCCACCCCAGGGTGAGGCGGGAACTTGAAATGTGCCCAGAACCCCAAAGCAACAGGGGAGTTCCTCCAGAGCCACCCTGCCCTCTGTGCCTGCAGTGACTTGCGGGGCATGGCCCGGTGTGGCCCGACGGGTCTTCTGCACGCGTTTTTACCAAGTGAATGGATTCTGTTCCCCTCCCCTCTGTCCCGGGGCCCCTGGCTCGGGGCTCATGGTCTCCCTTTCCGGGAGTCACCACAGCCGGCTGGCCACACACACATGAATGGCCACCATCCCCCAGCCCTCTTTCCTCTCCTGCCCATGGGCCATCTTCTCTGCCCACTTCCTGTGGATGTATCCTGGGTCTAGTCAGACCCTCAGACACCCATGGTGTTTCCTCTGTGTCCCCAGCGCAGACCCCACCCTGCCACCAGCAGCTTCTCAGCCTCTTCTTTTCCTCCAGGCAGTCATCCCAGCCCCTCTGGCTTCCTCCCTGCCACCCTTGAGCCTGTGCCCTCATCTCTGGCCACTCCAGCCAGTGTGACCTCAGCCCACAGGACCAGTTCATGCTTCTTGTCTCTGATGACTTCCTGCCCCACCTGTCCCAGAGGCTGCCCCTCTCTGTCTTTGAGGGGAGCTCACCCTTTCTCCTGGGCTCTGGCATGTGCTGGGTCCGGCACTGTGACCCGCAGCTCACCACCTTCTCAGGGGTTCAGCTGTGTCAGACCCCCATCCTCAGCTCTGCATTCTGCCATCAGCCATGCCCACAGGCTCTGACAACCCTTGGGGCCGCCTGGCTCCCTCTCAGATTGGCTGACAGAACAACTTCTTGAAGATAGTTACCTTTCTTTTCTTTTCTTTTCTTTTTCTTTTTCCTTTTTTTCTTTCTTTTTGAGATGGACTCTCACTCTGTCACCCAGGCTGGAGTGCAGTGGCACAATCTCTACCCACTGCAACCTCTGCTTCCTGGGTTCAAGCGATTCTCCTGCCTCAGCCTCTCAAGTAGCTGGGATTACAGGTGCCTGCCACCACACCCGGCTAATTTTTGTATTTTTAGTAGAGATGGGGTTTCACCATGTTAGCTAGGGTGGTCACGAACTCCTGACCTCAAGTGATCTGCCCGCCTCGGCCTCCCAAAGTGCTGGGATTACAGGCATAAGCCACTGCAATCAGCCAATAGTTACATCTTTAAAAATTGCGTCATGTGGTAGCAAAAATACACAACAAAGAATACAGAATAACATTACAACCAATGGCCACATGCCCATCAGTTTTCAAAACAAAGCATTTTCAACCTGTTCCCCAAGGGCAGCACTGGCAGAGGGCTCACGGCCACCCGGCATCTCGGCCGACCCACATCACCCTGGGGAAGAAGAGGGACAGATGGGGCCTGGCGGGAGGGAGGTCCCTCCATGTCACCATGGCACATCGAGTGGCCTTGGTGGCGTCCAGGCCCTTAGACCCCCTCCATGCCCATAACTGTGAATTCAGTGCCGATCGCTCCTGGAGTGTCATCGTCCACCCCGAGTCTGTGGAGTGCTGCTTGTGTGTTTGAAACGTTGAGAGGGCTGCAGCCAACTCTGCATTCATCTGCATCTTGGATGCTGGGCGTTTGGGCTGTCTCCATTCTTTTTGCATTGATAAATCATGCCGTATTTGGGTGTATTTCTCCCTGTAAATATGTACAACATCTACTTGCAGAGTTGCTGGGGCACATGGTCTGCAGCCCTCCAGATGTTACCATGTTATTTTCAAAGTGGTGGCACCTGTTCACTTCCAGGGTGAGCTTTAAAGCTCCTGTGGCCTCCTCCTGACAGCGCTTGGTGTGCCCCACTTTTAAATGTTGTGATCTGGTGGATACAGTTTGAAAATATGGTTTCCAAATTACTATCGTGGTTGAGTATCTTTTCATGTAGACTGCCAGTTCGTATCTTTTTGCCCATTTTCTTTTGTGATGTTTACAATTTTTATTTTTCTCTATCATCTATATATTCTGCATACAAATCCTTCGTTGGATTGTATGCGTCACAGATACCTTCTCCAGGTGGGTGGGGTTCTCGTCACCGTTTTAGTGATATGTTTTGATACCCAGACCTTCCTTTTGGTGTTTTCTGTGGGTAAAGAAATCCTTTCGGCTGGGCGCGGTGGCTCACACCTGTAATCCTAGCGCTTTGGGAGGCTGAGGTGGGTGGATCACTTGAGGCCAGGAGCTTGAGATTAACCTGGCCAATGTGGCGAAACCCTATCTCTACCAAAAATATGAAAAATAAAAATAAAAATAGGTGTGGTGGCGTATGCCTGTAATCCCAGTTACTTGGATGGCTGAGGCACAAGAAACTTCTTCTTCTTCTTTTTTTCAATGCTTTAAGTTCTAGGGCACATGTGCACAACGTGCAAGTTCATTCCATAGGTGTACATGTGCCATGTTGGTTGGCTGCACCCATCAACTCGTCATTTACATTAGGTATTTCTCTTGAATCCTGGTGGCAGAGGTTGCAGGGAGCCGAGATTGCACCACCACACTCCAGACTGGACAACAGAGCAAGACTGTCTCAAAGAAAAAAAAAAAAAAAAAATCTTTCCCTAGGGGTAGTATGAAGATAAAACTCTTCTTTGTTTTCTTCCACAACATTTGTTGTTAACATACAGGTCTTTAATCCACATGGAATTTATTTGACATGTAAAGGGATCTAATGGTATATTTTCCATGTTGCCAACCAGTGTTCCTTCCATCGCTGGTTCGGTCGTCCATCCTCTCCCCCTTGGTCTGTAAAGCCACCTTTCCCAGATGTCGAAGGGCTGTGCTTCCGCAGGTCTGTTCCTGGGGTCCCTTCTGTTGCACTCATGGTGGCCTCTTCCTGTCCCAATACAGCCCGACTTCAGGCCAGGGCTTTCTACTCAGGCTCAAGATCACAAGGCATGTTGCCTCCTGCCCTCTGGTCTTTTTGTTTTTCTTTCTTCAGACTTGTTGTTGATATTCTTAACATCTTACTCTACCATATACATTTTTAGAAGCAACTTGTCATGATTCACAAAAACACTTGAGTTTTCATATGAAACGTCATTGAGTTTTCAAATCAATTTGGGTAAAATTAAATGTTTTCAAGATATTGAGATTTCTTTTCCATGAATAAGTTATGGTTCTCCATTTATTTAGATTTTCTGCAATGTTTCTAGTAGAGTTCTACAATTTTCTTTATAAAAAGTTAGTGACGGCTGGGCACGGTGGCTCATGCCTGTAATCCCAGCACTTTGGGAGGCCGAGGCAGCCAGATGACCAGGTCAGGAGTTCGAGACCAGTCTGGCCAACAGAGTGAAACCCCATCTCTACTAAAAATACAAAAAATTAGCCGGGGATCGTGGTGGATGCCTGTAATCCTAACTACTCGGGAAGCTGAGGCAGGAGAATCACTTGAACCCAGGAGGCGGAGGTTGCAGTGAGCCGAGATTGCGCCACTGCACTCCAACCCCAGGTGACAGTGTGAGACTCCATCTCAAAAACAACAACAACAAAAAAGTTAGTGACATTTATTCCTAGGTACTCTATAGTTTGGGTTATTATTTTATTTATTTATTTTTTAGAGAGAAGGTCTTGCTCTGTTGCCCAGCCTGGGGTGCAGTGGTGTCATAGCTCACTGCAGCCTCGAACTTCTGAGCTCAAGTCATCCTCCTGCCTCAGTCTCCCAAGGAGCTGGTACTACAGATGTTGCCACTACTCCTGGCTAATTAAAAAATAAATTGTTTTAGAGGTGGGTCTTGCTATGTTGCTCAGGCTGATCTTGAATTCCTGGGCTCAAGTGATCGTTCTACCTCAGCCTCCATGGTAGCTGGGACTACAGGTGTGAGCCACTGTGCCAGATTGGGTTATTATTTTAAGGGATACCTTAAAATATGTTTTAATTCTTTATCTCGGGTAGATAAGAATGTTCTTGAACCTTCCTACTTCAAATAATTTTTCTTTGGATTCTCTCGATTTCTGTGTAGATGAGCTAATGGTCTGCAAATAATGACAGTTTGGTTTCTTTCTTTCTTTTTTTTTTTTTGAGACGGAGTCTTGCTCTGTCGCCCAGGCTGGGGTGTAGTGGCCGGATCTCAGCTCACTGCAAGCTCCGCCTCCTGGGTTTACGCCATTCTCCTGCCTCAGCCTCCCGAGTAGCTGGGACTACAGGCGCCCGCCACCTCGCCTGGCTAGTTTTTTGTATTTTTTAGTAGAGACGGGGTTTCACCGTGTTAGCCAGGATGGTCTCGATCTCCTGACCTCGTGATCCGCCCGTCTCGGCCTCCCAAAGTGCTGGGATTATAGGCTTGAGCCACCGCGCCTGGAAGGTTTCTTTCTTTCGAATTCATATTCTGTTGTTCGTTATTTTCCTGTTGTACTGGTCTGGCTAGAACCTCTCCTACAATAGCGAGAAGCAGAGATAGCGAGCATCCTGGACTTGTTTCTGAATTTAAAGGAAATGTTCCTATCCTAGGCTTAAGCAATCCTCCTGCCTCAGCTTCTCGAGGAGCTGGGACTGTAGGCACATGCCACCATACCTAGCTAATTTTTTATTTTTTTATTTTGTAGGGATGGGGTCTCACTATGTTAGCCAGGCTGGTCTTGAGCTCCTGGGCTCAAATGATCCTCCTATCTCAACTCCCCAAAGTGCTGGGATTTCAGGTGTGAGCCACCATGCCCAGCCTCATACATATTCTTTTAAAGTGCACACAGAATGTGTGCTAAAATTTGCCATATGCTGGTCATAAAGCAATCATTTTACCATTAAGTGCGTTGTTTGGGTAGGTTTTTATTAGATAGGTATTATGAGGTTTAAAAAGTTTTCTTTTATTCTAATATTGCTTAGAATTTTATCACAAATGAGTCTTGAAAATTATGGAATGCTTTTTTAGTATCTATTGAGGGCCTCGTATTCTTTCTTCTTTAATTTGAAAATTATAATAACAGCTATCCTAATGTCAAGCTATACTGGTATTCCTGGCATATGCTTACCTACATTGCCCTTTTTATTTGTTACTGTATTTTCTTGCTAATTTTTCAGACTTTCCTACCTATGTTCATCAGTAAAATTGGTCTATAATCTTTCTCAAATTTTTCTTGTTTACTTTGATGCTAAAATTCTATTAACATCAATGAATGAGCTGGGAGTACAGTTGGCTCTCCGTATCTATGGGTTCTGCATCTGTGAATTCAACCAGATCAAAACTTTTGGAAGAAAAGAATGGTTTGTCTATACTGAACATGTACAAACTTTTTCCTTTGTCACTATTACCTGGACAATACAGCATAGTAACTATTTATTAAGACATAGCATTCACATTGTATTTGGTATTATAACTAATCTTGAGATGATTTAAAATATATGGAAGGGGCTGGGCGCAGTGGCTCACGCCTATAATCCCAGCACTTTGGGAGGCCAGGGCATGCAGATCACCTGAGGTCAGGAATTCAAGACCAGCCTGACCAACATGGAGAAACCCCATCTCTACTAAAAATACAAAATTAGTTGGGTGCGGTGGTGCATGCCTGGTGGTGCATACTAGGGAAGCTGAGGCAGGAGAATCGCTTGAACCCGGGAGGCGGAGGTTGCAGTGAGCCAAGATCGCATCATTGCACTCCAGCCTGAGCAACAAGAGCAAAACTCTGTCTCTGTCTCTCTCTATGTGTGTGTGTGAGTGTGTGTATATGTATATATATGTGTATATATGTGTCTATATGTGTGTATATATGTGTGTATACATCTGTGTGTATATATGTGTGTGTGTATATATATGTATATGAGGATGTGTAGGTCAAAAGCAAATACTACACTAGCTCATATGAGGGACTTGAGCATCTGTGGATTTTGGTATCTGTGGGGGGTCCTGGAACTAATCTCCTACTGATACCGAGGGATGACTTTATATTCTTTGGGTGTTTCCCTCTCTTTCCTCCATTCTCATAAAGGGTTTGTATAGGATTGATACTATGTTTTAAAAAAAGGTATGGTGGAACTCACCTATAAGAAGTGTCTGAATCTGCTACCTTTTTGTGTGGGTAGATTTTTTAACTATTGGATCAATTTCTTTAATAATTGTAGGAAAATTCGTGTTTCTATTGCTTACTTTTTCTCCATAGTTATGCATCACATTTTCCTGGTTGTTGGCAGATCTAGTAATTTTTGATTGGGTGCTAGACATGATTTTATATTTTAGAGTGTCTGACTTATATTTCTTGCTTTAGTGCATGTTGGGCTTTGTCTTGGCAGGTGCTTAACTTACTTGAAGACCAGTTTGATCAGTCAAGGCCTGTTCTTAAACTTTTCTAGAGTTGGTCTGGAGTAGATCACTTGCAGGAATAGGTTAGTCCCCCACCTAGGGCATGCCTTCTCCAGGGTCTCCACGGAATATCTGGAGTGGAGGCTAAAGAGGACTCCCTATTCTGGCTGATTAGATCACAGATGTCTCCTTACTTTGTGTGAGTTTTGGGAATCATTCAGCTTACAACGGCCCAGTCTTTTTGTGTCTGGATTACCTGGGAATGGACTAGTACTCTGAAAAGACTTAAGGGTACCCCTGTGTAAATTTCTGAACTTCTACTGAGCAGCTCCTTTCTTCCAGAACTCTAACTCACAACCCCCAGCTGCCTCCGCCCACCCAAGCTCCGACCGCCATCTTTTCAACCTGTCCAAGCTGCCAAGGTGCTTGGGTCGTACCTCGCTGTGCCTGCCTCCAGGCAGATTTGGAGTGACCGTAGGGCTCACCTAGTATGTGCCCCTTCTCTCGGGGATCACAGTCCTGCACTGCCTATTGTCTGACGTTTGAGCACAGTTATTTCTGTATATTTTGTCTTCTTTGCTAGTTATTGTTTACAGTGAGAGGTTAAGTCTGGTCCCTGGGACTCCATCATGGCTGGACATGAAAACTCCATGTTTTGCTAGTAGTGTTTTCATTTCCATTTAGTAAGTATTTTTGTATTTTCATCATAATTTCTCTTTGGTTTGTTATTTATAAGTTTATTTTTTAAATTTCTAAACATATGGGCTTTTAATTATTTTTAAATTAATTTTTAGTCTAATTGTGTTCAAATTACATGGTTTATTTGATAGAGATCTTTGAAAGCACTGGGAGTTGCTTTATGGTCTAGTACGTGGTAGAATATTGTAAATATTCATATGTGGTGGAAAAGAATGTTGCTCTAATTTTCTGCAAGAGGCACATATGTCCATTAATTCATGATTATTGTGTTACTCATGCTATGCTCTTACTAATTATATATCTGCTTGATCTACCAATTAGTGAGAAATGTGTTAAAATACCTGTCATGATAAATTAATGAATTCCTCCTTATTACATGACTCTGAACTTAGGTTTTATATTTTCATCCTTTTTTTCTTTCTGGGGTCATTTTGGGTAATATTTTTCTGACATATTTTCCAGTTCATTAATTCTGTGTTGAGCTCCATTTAATTTGCTGATTAGCCTGTCTGCTAAGCTTTCAGTTTTAAATAATTACATTTTATTTCTAGAAGTTCTTCATGGTTCTTTCTCATATTTTACCCCATTGTTTTTCATTTCTGCTTATTTCTTAGAACGTTTAAGCCAACTTATTTTTATAATCTGTATTTGACAATTTTAATATCTGAAGTCATTGAGGATCTAATCCCTCTTCCCTCTCTCTTTCTTCTCCCTTCCCTCCGCTCTCCCTCCCCTCTCCCTCCGCTCTCCCTCCCCTCTCCCTCCGCTCTCCATTCCTTCTCCCTTCCCTTCTCCTTTCCCTTCCCTTTCCTTTTTCTCTTCCCTCCTTTTTTGGTGACTCTTGCTTATGGTGAATTGCTTCTCCAAGTGTTTGGTAATATTTCATTGTGAGCTAACATTTGACTGATGTTCATCTTTGGGAATCTTGGGGCTGTGGGAAAGGAAGCCTTCTCCTGGGAGGATTTGTATGTGTTTTGTTAGGTGCTTTGAGTGCTAACTCCTGAGAACTACTCTGAGCTAACTTCTCAAATTTGGATTTCACTGATCATGCAGGTGTTGTAAATTTGAAACCCAAACTTTATGAGGACAGGCCTCTGGCCTTAAATTCTCAGTAACACTGCTTTTTAGCCACCTAGAGTTGGCTGTCATTCAGATTAATTCCCCTGTGTCCCTTTTTTTTACCCAGTCTCCCATTTCACAGAGGTTGTAGCTTTGAAGGATTCAATTTTTATGGTGACTTGGTTCTATTCCCACTTTATGTGTCTTTGAGGTCCTGCTTCCTATTCCCCCAACAGCAGGTGAAATCAAATTCTTTGGGTTTCTGGTATTACCAAATGTCAGTAGCTTTGTCGCCACCTTAATTTCTTCTTCTTCCTCTTTTTTCTTTCCTTCCGAGGAGTCCTCTTATTTTCTTCTGATGTTTGTTATTTATCCTGAATTTCTAGGTGCTTTATAATGGAGGGTGTCTCACCCACCATACTGCAGAAGTGGAAGCCTCCATTCAGCCCTTTTGCTCTCTGTTGGGAAATATTATTGATATTTTATTTATTTATTTATTTACTTTTTGAGACAGAGTCTCGCTCTGTCACCCAGGCTGGAGTGCAGAGGTGCGATCTCAACTCACTGCAACCTCTGCTTCCCAGGTTCAAGCAATTCTCCTGCTTCAGCCTCCCAAGTAGCTGGGATTATAGGCACCCGCCACCGTGCCCAGCTAATTTTTGTATTTTTAGTAGAGACGGGGGTTTCACCATCTTGGTCATGCTGGTCTCGAACTCCTGACCTTGCGATCCACCCACCTCGGCCTTCCAAAGTGCTGGGATTACAGGCATGAGCTACCATGCCCAACCCGGGCAGGAAATACTAATTTTAATGAGCAAACTGAGTTTTGAATTCACACATACCAGTATTTGTCAACCAAAATGAGGAATTTCTATTTATGTTACCTCAACTGTTTGGTTATGATTTTTAAAATGATTCTTTTTAGGTTAAGTATGGGCACAGTGTAGAACAATAAAAAATTTTATAAAATTTGTTTAGAACATCAGCAGCCTTTGTTCCTCATACCCAATTCTTTTCAACTCTCTTAGCTGTTTTTAAAATTTAGCTGTGTATTACTAAGTAATGTGCTTGTTCTGCTGATTCTTGCCTGTTTTAGCAGTTCTGTAAATAGAATTATAAAATGTTTACCTTTTGTGTTTGATTTATTGTTTTCAATGTCCTATTTGTGGTATTCATCCATTTATCATCTCTCCCTCCTGAAATGCCACTAAAATAAAGGTAAAGGTAAACTAAAAAAAGACCTAAACACTCCCATAATAATGAAAAAACAGGAGAGAACATTTAGCAGCCACGTTCTGGATGTGAAAAGCAAACCCACGTGGTAACTGATTTAGTGGATTCGCAAGAGCAGAGCCCCAGGTCCCGCCCAAGGCAAGCCTTTGTGACCTCTCAACAGTCTTCCCAAGCCAACCACAGCTCCCTCGGGGACACGTGGGGCCGCCCTCCTCATCCCCGTGCCTTTAAGGCTGTACATTTCCTCGTCCGTCCTGCTTTAGCTAAGTTCCGCAGGACCTTTGCCACAGCTTTGACATGTATCTTCATTATCACTCATTCAAAATCTTTTCTAATATCCAGCGTGATGATTTCTTTGACCCATGGGTTTTTAAAAATTGCATTGCTTAGGGTCCAAGCAATTGGACTGTTTTGTAGGTGATTTTTTTTTTTTTAGGGTATTGATGTATAGCATAATTCTATTGTGATCAGAGAACATCTACCTTATAACTTGAATTTAAGATGGATATTTGTGGAAGTTTGCTTTATGACCAACATATGGCAAATTTTAGCACACATTCTGTGTGCACTTTAAAAGAATATGTATGAGGCTGGGCATGGTGGCTCACACCTAGAAACCCAGCACTTTGGGGAGTTGAGATAGGAGGATCATTTGAGCCCAGGAG
Organism: Piliocolobus tephrosceles; assembly: GCF_002776525.5. Classification (NCBI taxonomy): domain Eukaryota; kingdom Metazoa; phylum Chordata; class Mammalia; order Primates; family Cercopithecidae; genus Piliocolobus; species Piliocolobus tephrosceles. The sequence continues at coordinate 126,811,851 of NC_045444.1, read as the reverse complement.
CTCAAGACCAGCCTGGCTAACATAGTGAGACTCCATCCCTACAAAATAAAAAATAAAAAATTAGCCAGGTATGGTGGCATGTGCCTATAGTCCCAGCTCCTCGAGAAGCTGAGACAGGAGGATTGCTTACGCCTAGGATGTCAAGGCTGTAGTGAGCTAAGATCATGCCACTGAACTCTAGTCTCAGAGACAGGAGACCTGGTCTCAAAATAAATAAACAAAATAATGTGTACGATATATATTTTCTCCTCCTCAGTGGCTGATAGAGCAAGCACAAATTTTCATTCTTTTATTTTGAACTTCTCTGTGTCTTTGTATGTAAAGTCATTAACAGAATATAATTTTAAAAAAAATCTGGTCTGACAATTTTTAATGTTTTACTTGTTGTATTTAGTTCATACTGAGTTGACCTTTTAGCTGCAATCTTAACTCTTTCTTTTCCACTTGATGTTATCTTTTCATATTCTGTTTTTCTCCTTCATTGCCTTCTATTGGATTCATAAAATAAATTTTAATTTTTGGGTATTTTTCTATTAACTTGTTAGTTATACATTAGTTTTCTACTTTCTAAATGATTACCCTAGCAATGACAACATGTATCCTTGACAGTCGAATGTAAATGATTACTATGACCTCTTTCATGATCATGTTGAAACCTTGCAACCTTGTCTTTTGGTTTCTGTCATTTCTGTTGAGAAGTCAGTTGTCAATTTCTTTTTTTTTTTTTTTTTTTTGAGATGGAGTCTCGCTCTGTCACCCAGGCTGGAGTGCAGTGGCACAATCTCGGCTCACTGCAAGCTCTGCCTCCCAGGTTCACGCCATTCTCCTGCCTAAGCTTCTCCGAGTAGCTGGGACTACAGGCGCCTGCACCATGCCTGGCTAATTTTTTGTATTTTTAGTAGAGATGGGGTTTCACTGTGGTCTCAATCTCCTGACCTTGTGATCCACCCGCCTTGGCCTCCCAAAGTGCTGGGATTATAAGCGTGAGCCACCACGCCTGGCCTTTTTTTTTTCCTGGCTGACTTTAAGCTTTATCTCTTCATCCTTGGTCCTAGCGTTGTTGCAGTGCTGTGCCTTGTGTGGCTTTCTTGTTTGTCTTGCTTTGTGTTTGTAGAGTTTCTTGAACCTGTGGGTCGATGTGCTTCAGCAGCTTTGGACAATCCGTGATCATTAGTTTTGTAAATATTGCTTCTCCCCTGTCTTGGTCCATTCCAGCTGCTATAACAAAAATATCACAAACCAGGTGGTTTATGAATAACAGAATTTATTTTTCATGGTTCTGGAGGCTGGGAAGCTCAAGAGCAAGGCACATTGGCTGAGGATCTGCTTTCTGGCTCCTAGACGCCACCTTGCCCTGTTCTCATGTGGTGGAGCGGCTGGGGTGTCTCTGGCATTTCTTTCGCAAGGGCACCGATCCCATTTGTGAGGCTCCACACTCATGACCTAGTCACCTTCTAAAGGCCCCACTTCCTAACGCCATCACTTTAGGGGTTAGGATTTCAACACAGGAATTTGAATGGGACAGGGGACACAAACATTCAGACCATAGCACCCCCATTCCATTTCTTCTCTTAGATTCCAGTTACAGGTATGTTTGACCATTTCAGTGTGTCCTATACTTTTCTGGCTCTCATGTCTATATTTTCCATTCTTCTTATCTGTTTTAAATTTTCTATATTTCTATTACCTATCCTCCAGTTTACTAACACTGTCTTCAACTGTGTCTAATCTCTTGAGTTCCTAATTTTAGTTATTTTGTTTTCCAGATCTAGCATTTCCCTTTGATTATTTGTTATAGTTTCCAGTCCTCTGGCAAAATTATCCATTTTCCATTTATATTCTCTGTCCTTTTGCTCTTCTTTTGAATATATTAGTCAGGGTTGTTCTAAAGTCCTTGTTTAATAATGCCTAGATCTGGATCATGTGTAGGTATGTGTCTCTTTTTTTTTTTCATGTGTTTATATTTTATTTTTCCTCTTTGTTTTTAATCAGAGTCCTTTTTTATTTTACAGCTTCTAAGTTTTGATTGGATGTCACACATTGCCTGTTAAAAGAATGTAGAGTAGAGAGTTTGAAACATAAAAATAAAAGAGTGTAGAGGCTCCAGACGGCCTCCATTTTCTCTCCCAGGCAGCCAGACTGAAATCCAAATTAAGCCAAGTGAGGGCAGATTGTAGTTTCCATAAGGCTCGTCTGAGCTATGGCTCTACTCTGCTCTTAGGTTTTGTACCTTCCTGGGCTTTCAGCCAGAGCCTGGTGTGATCACTGGGTATCCGCCTCCTAGAGGACCCTGAACTCAAATCTTTGTTCCTCAGCATCTGAGACTGTGCAAGACTCCTCTTTGGTTTTCAGCGTGAGTTTTTAAAATCCCATCTCTCTTACCTTCAGAATTTGGCAAATGTCTTAAGGGAAGGACTGGGCATTTTGGGCATTTGTTCATGTTAGTTCTTTACCTCTCTCTTCGGGAATCTTGGCCTCTCAAGTTTCTTTCTCTTGCCCAAAAGCTCTGCAGCTTCCTCCGTCCCTCAGCAACGGCTCTCTGTCTGGGAAGACTCCAGATTCCCAGTCTCTTGACCCATGCGCAGAATGCAAATACGCCCGGAGGCTGTGCTGCGGAGGCCAGCTCCCGTCTTGGCAGCCCCTCCTCTGCAATGTTGGCTTGCGGCTGCACACTGATTCCTTTACACACATTGCAGTGTGGTATCAGACCTCTTGAGCAGTGCATTGGTCGGCTGCTGGCCACTGCACCCACCAAGCCGCCTTCGCCTTCCATGCTTTGTGGTGTGCGTATTCCACACCCCAGAGCCAAAAACAGAGGCTTCTCTGTGTCCTTGTAATGCATTTACATTTTAAAGATCAAGTTCTATATCTAGCTTTATTTTTCCAATATGGAGAGAGCCAGTTGTCCCATACTGATCTTACGTCATTCCCTAAATTGTTGCCTTTTTCTTTAATGTGTGTGTATGTGTGTGTGTCTGCTTGTGGACACGCTTAGTCTGTTCACATGTCATTTCTAGACTTTGGAAATTATTGTAGCTTTATAGGATATATGATAGCTGGTAGGGGTTGTTTCCCTGCTTTGTTCTCATTTTTCAAAATGTTCTTGTCCTGCCAAATTCCATTGAATGTCCTGTTGGAATATTTTGCTTATTGGAATTGCACTGAATTTATATAGCTAAATTTGGGGAGAACTGGAAATTTTACACTGTTGAATATCTGCTTTTCATCAATATTTTCTTAATCTCGAAGTATTTCTGATTTCAGTACTTGGGATTACTGAGTCAAAGGGTACAGACTTTCCTAAAGGTCCAGGGCGTGCTGCAAAATGGCTCCCTAGAAACCTTGTGGGATTTGTGCTCCAGCCAGGGACTTGTGAGTTTGCCTGTTCCTCTCTCCATCCCGGCTGGAATGTCCTAAGACTTCTTCCAGTTTTAAAAGTGTGGGGATTTTCAATACAAGGAAACACAGATTCTCAGGGGTCATCCCTCTGTCCACGCTGGCGGCCACCGCTGGCTGTGAGGAGAAGAGAAAGTTGGCAGAAGCACTCTGGAGTGTAGACGCAGCTGCACCTTGTGGCTCTGAGGGGCTGTGGTGTAGCCGGCATGAGTCCAGCCACATCAGGAACTTGTCCCCACTTAGTCATAGGGTGCCCTGGCACTTCTTTCCCTCCTGTAGCCTCTGGAAGGGCTGTTTGCCTGAGGGACAGCCCTGCCCCACATCCAGCCTGTTCTGCAGAGGAGTTCTGGGGATCCTGGGGAGTGGCCTGGGTGGAATCTAGGAGTTCAGCATCTGCCTGGGTCCCAGGCTCACTGTGCCCCCTTTCCTTCTGCGGACAGACCCCTCCTGCTCTTGATCCTGGAGCTTTCAGGGGCAGCCCAGAGGGCTTGTCCCTTCTTCACAGCCGTGAGGCTGGGGCAGTGTGAGACGGGGGCTTTTGGCCACTTTCCCCCAAGGGTGGCACTTACGGATGGGGATGACCAGGCAGGGGGTCGCCTTTTCATGGAATGTCAGTGTGGAAGGGTTTCAAGGAGGCCACCTAGCCTTTGCTCTCCTTGGATGCCTCTGGTGATGCGGGACTCACCACTGAGCGGGCACCCTAGAGCGTTTAGATACCCATTGGCGAAAACCTCTCATGTCAGGTTGCATTAATTCTGTTTCGTGGAGCTCTGGCCATTCCTGTTACCAATAGCTCTGTCCCGAGCCTGTCCCTGTCTCTGTGCCCAGGAGCCCCATCCTTCAGGCCCCAAGTCCCACGGGGGAAGCAGCAGCATCTGACTGGTTGGCCTGGAAAGATCTTTTGCAGTGGCTGCTTCGTCACTGTTTTATGGGGAGTTTTCATCAGCCTTCCTCAGAGTCCCAGCACCCGAGAGGCCAAATCATTTTGGAGTTCCTGACCACCACCCTGTCATTCCACAGACGGTAAACTGAGGCCCACAAAGCTGAGTCACACCGCTGGGGTAAAGGCAAGGCCGAGGCTGGTCCCCCAGGCCTGGCTTGTACTGAATTTCCCATGACTCGTGGGCTGCTCCTCCTCAGTGGGGTTCGGGAGTGTTCCTCGCCTCCTTCTGCGTGAATTACCAGCAGGAAATTGGGCTGAAAATGTTGGTTTTTGTTCCATTGCTTGAGGTTGTCTGTCCTGTTCTTTTCATTTCTGAGAGTAAAGTTCTCTTTCTTGCTAATTCAGAGACCATGTTACTGCTGACGTGGCTATCAGCTGGTGCTTGGTGCGGAGGGTGTGATGGGGCATTCTGGAACACTGTTCTGTTTTAAAGCATCCTTGACATGCTGATCTGAAGCCAGCACTGGCTCTTGGGGCCTGCGCGGACCTGTCGTGGAGCCCACCAGGGCCCGCGTCTGCAGGGGAAGACCCTTCTTGGGGAATTTGCCATGGGTGTGAAGGCCACCTTCACGTTCACACCCAGGTCGCTCTGTTTCTTTTGTTGGGTTCCAGCTTCCCCAGGCTTGTGAAATCGGCTTCCACTGGTCCCGCTGGGCTCCTGGCTTTCTAGAATTATCTGTGCTGCCCCCTCTCCTTGTGGATTCCACCCCATGCATGTGTCACATGGGGGCTTTGGAGTGGAGTGGAGAAGACCTGTGGCTTCAGCTGCAGCCAGAGTGCCTGTCCTGCCTCTTCGGATATTGTTTCTAATTCATGTTTCCCTTTTTTCCAAGGTGTTTCCCCCCACCCTGGGGCTCCCACTACTGCAAGGAGTGACCCACGAAGGCCACAGCGATGGCCGGGGCTTCGGTGAAGGTGGCGGTGCGGGTCCGCCCCTTCAATTCCCGGGAAATGAGCCGCGAATCCAAGTGCATCATTCAGATGTCTGGAAGCACCACCAGTGAGTATCGGCCTGCATGGCATCGAGGTCGACCACGGGTTGCTGGGGGCCGTGGTCCTGTGCCTACGGGCCAGGCTCCGCGGTCAACGTGGCCCCAAGAGCAGTGTCCACCTCCTTGTCTATGTGGTGTGTGGGTGTCCTGGGGCTGCTGTGACAAACCGCCACCAACGGTAGTGGGTTTATAAGAGTAGAGATTTGTGCTCACAGCTGTGAAGGCCAGAAGTCCAAAGTCAAGGTGCCAGCAGGGCCTCAGTCTCTCTGAGCTCCTAGGGAGGACCTTTCCTGCCTTCTCTGGGATCTGGTGGTTGCCAGCCACCTTGGCTTGCAGCAGCGTCGCTCTAGTCTCTGCTTTCGTCATCACGTGGCCTTCTCCTCTGTGTGTCTGTGTCTGTGCTTTCAAGTGGCTTTTTTTATAGGGACACCCATCACCGGGTTTGGCTTTCTTATAAGGACACCCGTATGTTTCCCCACATGTCCAAACCATGTCAGCATCTTGGAGCAAGAACCAATTGTCATCTCTCCGTTCTGTGGCTGGCTGGGCTCAGCAGGGCAGTTTGTGCTGGGGCCTCTGGTGCAGTTGCAATTGCTGCTGCTGTCACAGGATCAAGTAGTGTCAGCTGCACTGAGTGGTGACGTGAACAGCCACCTGGTCTTCAGGATGTGGACAATGACAGCCTCCCCATTCACAGGTGCTGTGCACCTGTCCAACATGCTGTCATCTATTATCTACCAGGTGGGGAGGGGGGTGCCCCAAGGGGAGGACACTCAGGTCCCAAGGAAGCTTCCTCCCTAGGTTTGGTCTCCGAGGCCTGCTCAGGGACTGGGGATTCCGGTGTCACTGGGAGTGTTCTGGGCTCTGTCAGGTCCTGTGGAAGTGAGGGCTCTGCTCGGACCCTCTGTCTGGCCTAGGGGTGATCCTTCCAGAAGCCCGTGGAGCTCTGTGGCTAATCATGGTGCAGTGGGCAGGCTGGGGAGACCCTGCTAAACTCCAGGGTACGGGGGCTGCTGCGGCTATGGGACCCCAGTGCACTTTGGCGTTGCATCCTGACTGTTCATTATGATGAATTGTTTTGTCCCTGGAAGCAAACCCAGAGATGAGGGTTTGAGCGCCGAGAATTTATTTGGGAGGTGGTCCCAGGACACATGGTGGGAGAGTGGGGAGTTTGAGGGGAGCTGACAAAGGTGCATTTGTAACTCGGTGACCTCCGTGGCCGGGGGCCTGGCCTTGCTGGGGCCCTTGAACAAACGCAACGCACCTCTGGGTTGTCCTGCCCAGGAAGGCGAGTGCTTCTCCACAATGCTCGCTGCATTAGCTGGCTGCAGCCCTGGCCTTTTGTGGTTGGAGAAATTGCAGGTGGCAGGACGCTTGTCTTTAAGTGGGAAGCCTCGGGCTGTGCAGAGCTGTGACTCTGGGTGCAAAATGTGACCTCAGGTGCGAACCATGGCTCTGGGTGTGAACTTCGACTCCAGGTGGGAACCATGACCTCTGGTGAGCACTGTGGCCCTGGGTGGGCAGAGGGCGCCTGTGCCACGCCCCAACAAGCTCTGCTGTGTCATTGTAAGGTGACCCAGGACATCAGGGAGGGCCCTGTGAACCCCCTTCCATCCTCCACTGGGTGACAGCAGCACAGTTGCCACCTCAGTCTTGCATGGGGGTCATGGGGAGCTCCGTGGTTGGCACAGTGACAAGAATCAGACCCGTCGAGCAGCTGAAGACCACCGGAAGCAGAGTGGATGGAAGAACAAAGTCTCAGACATGGGATCCTCCTGCCCCTGAACCTTGGGAATGGCCCAGCCTCAGGCCAGACCCTAAATGACAGGGTTAGGCAGTTGGGCGGGTTGGAATGGGTGTCACAGAAGTGACGGCCAGGGTGGGCGAGGGGCCCCCTTGCAGCCTCCGACCTGCTCCCTGGCCTGGCCTCCAGGTGCACTGGGTGGGCGGCCGCCCCATTTTGCATTTCCCCTCATAGGATCCAGAAACGGGAGGGTGCAGCCTGGAGGTGGGCCAGCATTGCCAAGACCTCGACACTGGCAGCGCTGCCCACCTGGTGAAAGGTTGTCTGGCTGAGGCTGCGCTGGCCCAGACCCCATAGAGCTGCCGGTTCAGAGACAGCAGTGCAGGCTTGGACCTGAGACCTCATGCCCCAGTGGTTTCTACCTGCTTCATGCCACCCTGTCCTCTGGCCTGGAGAACAAAGGCTGAACCAAAGCTTTTCCCCAGGGCTTAGGAGCCAGAGGCCAGAGCTGTATCTGTGGGCAGCCATGTTTCCTTTGGCCACCAAGGCCAGCGAGGTTGAAATCTGAAGCGAGATGCCTTGCTTCAGATGCTTGGATCCTGTCCTGCCCTGAAGACATTGGAGTTCTGGGATTTCACCTGTGTGCCACCAGCCTCTGCTCCGAACAGAAGTCCAGGCAGGCCCAGGAGGTCAGGAGGGGAACGCAGGAGCCCCTACACTTTTCTTTGGGCAACTGCTAGATCCTGAAGGAAACTCCCCTTCTCAAAGGTGAACATATGCAAGACACCAACCTCTTCCGAGGTGCTGATCTTCTGGGGATCACCAAACTAAATAAAATGTCTGCGGAGTTGCAGCAAAGTTCTGAAACCAAGGAGGAGGGAAGGGCCATGGACTCAGAACGGGGGTGGAGAGCCCGCCAGGGTGTTTCCTCCAGGACACCTGGAATGTTTCAGGCATCGTCACCTTCATCCTCGGGAAAATGAAGGGCCACAGAGCCAAGACAACACATGAGATCAGTGTCCTGCCCACTGTAGCCAATGACGCACCAAGATAGCCAGGGCCCCAGGTCAGCCCACTTGTAAAAGGCAGGTTGTGAGTGTGGCAGGGACAGGTACCCAGGCCGCTGGCTGGGGGCGCGGCCTGGTGATGTATATCAGACGTGTGATGCCGGCCGCACCAGGCTGCTTGCATGAAATGCAATGAAGATTATCCAGCAAGTGTTCAAAGGTGTGCATTTGAAGCGTTCACCCTGGTGCTGTTTTACCAAGCCCGGGACAACTGCCCAAATGCCCGCCAGCTGGGAGCTACTGAAAGGGTAAGTCTCTCCCAGCAGTGGACTCGAGTGCTCCTGAAAGCTTTGTGCTTACAGCCTTGGGAAAATGCCACACAATGTTGTGGGGAAGGGGGCAAAGGTCAGCACAGAGCCCAAGAGTGAGACTGTATGTAGGTAAAGGGCAGATGGGCACTCGCTGCTGGTCCTGTGTGCACTGAATGTGCGTGTGCATGGGAGACAGCGAGGTGGGGTGAGGGAAAAGAGTGGCAGAAGAATGAATAATCAGGAAAAATCTCTAGGAAAGCTTTTTTCATTTTGGAGAAAGCAAACCAGTGGTGGTTTTGGAAGAAAGTGCTGGAAGCTATGTCAGAAATCTGGGTGAAGGGCTGAGGGAGCTCAGGAGAGAAGGATGTCCCCTGGCCCTGGCGCAGGGAAGCCTGCCGGAGGAAGGTGGTCATGGGCTTTTCTCATGGTGGTTGAGGGACCAGGGTGTTCCAGAGGGTTGACCTGCCCCAGAACAAGCCCAGGAGGACACCTGCAGACAGGGCATGAGAGGGTGCGGGTGGATGCCCACCTGCCAGAAGCACTCACAGGAGCCACTGTCCCTGGTGACTTCTCAGCTGCTGCTCAGATCAATAGAACCGGGAGTGGCTGCCCTGGCTGGTGTGCCAGTTCCCTTGGAAGATGGTGGGGGTTGTGCCAGGCCCCTCAGAGAATGTCATGGGGAGGTGACCTGGCCAGCCTGCCCTGCCTGCCTGGTGTAGCTGCTGACTGTTCCTGCAATCTCAAAACAGGAGGAGAGGCCCCCTCTCTAAAGCGTGCCTTGTAGCTCTGCTGTGATGCAGAAATTAGAAGCGTTTGAAAGTAAATTTAACTGTCATCCTGTAATCATCACCTGCATAAATAATCCTCTTCATCTGAACACACCAAACCTAGCAGTTTTGTGAGCTGGCCTAGCTGTCCGTTAGGTGCACTTCGGTCCGGCCTGGCCGAGCTGGTGTGGGTTGGCCTCTGGGGTCAGAAGTTGAGTGTGAGTGCTTCTGTCCTCCTCCTGTCTCCTCACGTCACATTCTCTGCCCTGAGGACCGGAGGACGTGAGGGCCCTGAGCCTGCCCAGCCATTCTGCAGATGCTGGAGGCTGGCTGGGGACGCGGCCCCTCAGCCATGTGCGGCCCCTGAAGTGAGTTCCTGGAGTGAGGGGCCTGGCTGCACTCATGACTTACTCACTGTGTGACACTGGCTGGATGGCATAACTTTGGTGACTTTTCCCCACCTGTGCGGTAGTGAGGGGTGGTGCCGGGGACTCTCTGAGATCCCCAATCATTTCTATACTCTTCTGGCCATGCAGAGGAGGCCCAGGGTGGGGGTGGCCTCTCATCCCTGCCCTCGCCCACAGGTGGGGACTTGGACCCAGGGTGGGCGTGACCCCAGGTCCCCGGCTTCCACTGTGGGCTCCCCCAATCCTGAGCAGTCGGGGAGCTGGACAAGCCCCTCCACACAGGCATCCACGTGGTCCCTGGGGCTGCTGTTACAAAGGGCTATGTACTGAGTGGCTTCAAATGGCAGAAATGTCTCCCCTGTTGTGGAGGCCCGACTCCGAGGTCCAGGCGCGCTGCAGAGTGGGCGTCTTAAACAGCAGATGCTCGCTTCTCAGCGGTCTGGAGGCGGAAGTCCAATCAAGGCGCCGCGGGTCTGGATTGTGAGAGGGCTGTCTTCCCAGCCTGCAGACGCTGCCTTCCTGCTGTGTCCTTGCCTGGCCCAGGGAGCTCGGGTCCCTTCCCCTTCTTTAAAGTCACTCATCCCACCATGAGGTCCCCGACTTCGTGGCTTCGTCTCACCCTCATCACCAAACAAGGCCCCATCTCCAAATGCCATCTGGTTGGGGGTCAGGGCATTGCATATGAATCTGGGGACACGCTCAGCCCACAGCAGGCTCCGTCAGGGAGAGCCAGCTCAGCTCAGCCCTCACACCTGGTGCTCAAGGCCGCAGGGACGCTGAGACTCTGAGAAAAGGGCTGTGTTCCATTCCTTTCCTGTCCCACTTCCTCCAGCTCCCCCCACTCCTCCCTCTACCCCTCCCCCTGCTGTCTCTGTTGTCTCAGCGTCCAGCCCTTTGCAGGCCCATGCAGAGCCCTGGGAAGGCTGCCTGATACTGGGCACCTCGCCGGCCTCGGAGGGGCCCAGCTCTGGGGGCCTGGCCAGAGCCCGGGGTGGGAGGAGATGGGGGCCCTAAAGGGGCTGGTTGAGGAGCCCAGGCCAGCAGGCCCCGGGAGGACCTGTTTTTCCCTCTTCCTTCCTCAAACCTGCACAAGGAAAAAATTCCAGACCCTGGCAAAAAAAAAAAAAAAAAAGCTCTTTCTCCAGCAGAATTGGGGAGGTCTCTGTGAGAAGCCGGCTGCTGAAAGAGGGACTGCCTGTCTCCACAGGCCTGGTGGACCTCAGGGCTGGGAGGTGTTGCGGGGACCCTGCCTTCTAGTCTGGCTGTGTGTCGTGTGACCTGGGGAGAGGACCTCCCCTCTCTGGAACTTGGGGCCCATCTGTAGTGACAGAGAATGGTTCCTAGCCACAGCACAGGGTGTGGGAAGGGTGGCAGGGCCCGGGTGGGGTAGAGGTCCCAGCCACAACACAGGCCTAGGAGGGGATGGGTCAGGGCCAGGGTGGGGTGGGGGTCCCAGACACAATACATGGCCTGGCAGGGGTAGGGGCAGGGCCGGGGGGGGGGGGGGGCCCGGCCACAACACGGGGCGGGGGGGGGGGGGGGGGGGGGGGCGGGGGGGGGGGGGGGGTCCCGGTCACAACACAGGCCTGGGAGGGGTGCAGGCCCAGGACAAGCAGGCCTGAGGGATTCTCCTATGGGCCATTTACAGCTGTGACTGGGCCCCACTCCTGCCCACTCACCCATGCTGCCCTCCGTCCCCCACCTACCTGGCATTCCTTGGGTACCACCTGTGCCCTGTCCCGGGGGCCCCCACCTCATGGAGCTCATGGCCCATGTCGGGTGTGGCACCAGGGCTTCATCTGAGCAAGGTTGGCATCCAGGGCTGGACAAGGAGCAAGGGCTAGTGGGGGCGTGGGGATGGGGTCCCAGCCTGTGCAGGGAGCCCGACCTGGATGTAGCGGGGTGAGGCGAGGGGGTGGATGGGGCAGGAAGGGGTGTGGGGATGGGGGCCAGGCTTGTGCAGGGAGCCGGGCCCAAGTGCAGCGGGGGGAGGGGATGAGGTGGACGGGGTGGGTGTTGCTGGCTTGAGCAAGGAGTCCCAGGCCTCTCTGTCAGAGCTGGGAGGCCCAGCTGGGCTGCGCTCAGGAAGGCTCTGCCATTGTTTCCACAGCGCTGGCTGATCCGTGCTGGGGTTCTGGAGGTGGCACCACGGGTGCCGTTGCCTGGGTCCTGGCCGTTGCCTGGGTCCTGTAAGGTGTTGAAGTCAGGGCAGCTCGGCCTCCTCTCTGCCTCTGCTCCTGGACACAGCACGGACATGGCCTCCCTCACCTCTGAGGATAGGGCTGTGATGGTCAGTCCCCGGCTCCCTCCTGCTGGCTGCCCAGGGTGCCTGGGTGTTTCCTGGAAATCCTCAGGCCAGGGATGGGGGTCCATGTGGGACCTGAAGTTGGATCTGCCCTGGGGACAGGGCTGCCAGTGGTGTCTGCTGTCAGCAGGACACTTGGCCAGAGAACACAGCCCAGGTGCCTGCCCGCAAAACCACCGAGCCTGGGGCAGCAGCAGAGTGTGGACAGGCAGAGGGGGTATCAGTGCCGAGAGCTGCCGTAAGGAAGCACCACAAACAGAAGTGTACTGTCTTGTGATTCTGGAGGCCAGAAGTCTGGTCTGACATCAAGGTGGTGGCAGGGGTGGCTGTTCCTGAGCCATGAGGGGCACTGGTCCAAGCCCTCCAGCTTCTGGGGCTTTCCGGCTGCTTCTGGCATTCCTAGCTTGTCATCACCCTGATCTCTGCCCTCCTGTTCTCATGGCACCCTCCCTGTGCACATCTGTCTCCAAATCTCCTCTTTTATAAGGACATGGCAGCACTAGGTTAGGGCCCATCTTCATGGAGTAGGACCTCATCTTAACTAATTACATCTGCAGCAACTTTATCTCCAAATGTGATCCTATTCTGAGACACTAGGGGTAAAGACTTCAAAATATGAAATTGGGTGGGGGGACACAGTTTAACTTATAACTGGAGTATTTTATTCTCCGTGGTCCTGGTGGCAGGTCCCCAGGGTGCATGCTGTCATGGAGGGTGCGGGCATCCTGGAGGCTGTGCCGCTGGCCCCCAGCCCACGTTGGCTGAGAAAAACCAATGCGGGGCAGACAGAGCCTCATCTCCAGCCTTCATCTGGAAGCATGGGATGGTGCCATGAGGGCTTCATTCTTCAGGTTTGCTGATGTGATGGTGATGTTCTCCAGGGGCTCCCTGACCAAGATTGGCCAGTGTTCCTCCCGGGGGTGAGAGCCTGGGAGGGGACTGCCTCAGGCCTCCAGGCCTCTGTCAACACCGATTCTGGGCTCAGACAGTGTTCCAGGGGGCAGCGGGTCCTGTCCTTCCTTCTGGCCACTGAGGACCCACAGCCTGCAGGGTCCAGATCTGTCCAGGGCCAGGGAAACACTGGGGCAAGGATGGAAGGTGGCAGTGGGCATGCTGCATCCCTGAGACACCTGCAGGCTGTGTGGGTGGGAGGAGCTCCTGGGACACTCACATCAGGACAGCTCTTGGGAAATCCCCCCAGGCGCCGGCTGTGGGCAGCGACATCATCACGTGTTCATGGATTTGTTCTGGGTTTGATGAACAGACATTCTGCGATCACTGCCTGAAGCCAGCCCAGGGTGCCTGGGATTGGGCTTGAAGTTGGGTGGAGGAGGGAGAGGGAGGAGGGACTCTGGCAGAAGACAGTCCCATAGAGCTGTGTTCAGAGTAGCAAGCCTAGAAGAACCACATGGGCATGGCACAAACGTGATGGACAAGCAGGCTTCCAGCGCTTCTCATGCACGTGCATGCTGAGCCAGAGCGGAAAGGCCTAGGCAGGGGGCAGGGCAGGGCAGGGGCTGTGAGCCCAGGGTGGACTCCAGAGATGGAGAGGCTGCGGCTTGCAGGTGGGAAGGATCCTCCCTGGGTGGCTGCTTTTGAGGGGAGCCAGTTGGACTTTGTGGGAGAAGGACGCAGAGCCTTGCAGGCTGATATGGTGGTGCCCTCGGGCATTTGTATGTGGCAGGGCCCACCATAAAGAGGGGGCAGAGACAGGTCGTCTGCCTGGGAGTGAGGTCCTAGGTCCCCTCCAATTTGGGGGCCTGGCTTGTTGGGGGCCCAAGGCCTCTCAGGACGACCTCCCAACCTTGGACTGTAGATGCCAGCTAGTCAGGGTCCCTCTCAGCACAATGCTGACCACCTGTGTTCCCTCCCGCAGCCATTGTGAATCCCAAACAGCCCAAGGAGACGCCCAAAAGCTTCAGCTTTGACTATTCCTACTGGTCGCACACCTCGGTAAGCAGGGACCCTGGGTCGGGGGAGGCGGGGCAGCAGTGTGCAGGCCGTGTGGCCCTCAGGGTCCCTCAACCTCTCTGAGCCGCTCATTCCTCTCTAACGGGCAAGGACCCCACCGTGCTCCCCTGCAAGGTCACCCTGAGTGGCCCATGCAGGGTCCCCAGCGAAGGCAGCGATGGAGGCTGCAGGGACTGAGGGGCCTTCAGCTCCCTGTGGGGAGTTTCCAGGGTCAGAACTGTCCGTCCACCTGCTGGTGACTTTTCCCCAGACGTCCCAAAGTCACAATGCCCAAAGCTGACCCTGAGCCTGCCTGGACGCTGTGCCCTGCACTCTGGGAGCCCAGGAGACCCCTGGACTCTTCTCCTTCCCTCCTCCCCCGTCCAGTCCACACTGAGCCCTGTCCTCCACCTGCCAGCTCCTGGACCCTTCTAGAAGATATGCAGCCTCCTCATCTAAGCCCCTCATGTCTATATCTGAGCACCTGCCCCCATAACAGCCCCAGGGTTCCCTGCTTCTGCCTTCCCCATCCAGTCCGTCCTCCTTCCAGGGTGACCCCCAGCCAACCACCCTGTCCCCCTGCCGCAAGTGCCCCACTGCCCTCAGGACGGTGTCCAGGTGCCGTAGCCCAGCCTGTGGGGTCTCTGGGTCTTCGCACTCTGCCCCCAGTCCCAGCTCTTGTCACCCCTGCCTGTCACGGTCACATGGAACTTACTTTGGTTTTGAGGTCCCACCTTTGGGACTTTCACATGCTGTTTCTCTGCTGGAACCCATCCTGCCTCCTACCTGGCCGGCCGCTCTTCATCCCTCGTCTGTGACACAGAAGGCTCCTCCTCCAAGAAGCTACCCCACAGGCAGGAGTAGGATGGGGCTTAGGATCCCTCCCCGCTGTGCTGCCCTGGCACCCTGAGGCCCTGGGCACCCTCTGGCTCCACGGACATGAAGGGCTGAGCCTGGAGTGCACCCAGCCTCCTGCAGCTTCATTCCTTCCTTGTCCTCCAGCCCGAGGACATCAACTACGCATCGCAGAAGCAGGTGTACCGGGACATTGGTGAGGAGATGCTGCAGCACGCCTTTGAGGGATACAACGTGTGCATCTTCGCCTACGGGCAGACGGGTGCCGGCAAGTCCTACACCATGATGGGCAAGCAGGAGAAAGACCAGCAGGGCATCATCCCACAGGCACGAGGCGGGGGGGAGGCGGGGGTAGCCCCGGCGGATGGGGCGGGACAAGCTGAGACTGGGAACTCTGGGCCAGGCACCCCTGAGAGCAGCCCCCAGAGAGCAGGGAGTCAGGAGGGGAAGGCCAGCTGGGTCGACAGTGGGGTTGGGGCAGGTGACAGCCAGATGTGGCCGTGAAGCTGCAGACCCAGGCCCTAGGTGCGGGAAGGGCCCTGGCCTTGGACGGGGTCCACCTTGATCATGTGCCTAGGACAGCAGCTGGGAGAGCCCTGGCTGGGGCAGCTGATCTCTGAGGGTGTGAGGGCTGGCAGTGTGGGCGGAGAGAGGTGCTCAGGACGGAGGTGACCAAACACCAGACACAGCAGTTCCTCATTTGCCGCAGGAACCCTGAGTCCCCAGCCATTCCCCTGGGCAGGTCTCTGTACCTGAGTTGGTCACTAGTACTATGCCTGCTGAGGGAAAGGACACAGCTGAGATGTCTGTAGGATGGCAGAGCCAGGGGGAGGGGTAGACGACACACAGGAAAGGATCAGATACCAACTAGGGACCCCTGAGTTAAGAGAGAGACACTGGCTCCTCGGCTACAGACTTTCTCAGTGCCTTTACCATGACGTGTGTGGTGAGGTTGAAAGAGGGGCCTGAGAGGGTAGCATCCCGCCTGGCGCAGACTGCCCACAGCATTGCAAGGGGCGGGGATCCAGGGAGCAGCCCCAGCCCTCCCTGGCTGACTGTCCCCCCATTCCTGCAGCTCTGCGAGGACCTCTTCTCTCGGATTAACGACACGACCAACGACAACATGTCCTACTCAGTGGAGGTAGGGCCCCCCGCCTGCTGTCGGCCCCTGGGGCAGGGCTGGGAATCCGGTGTGGCTGGCAGTGCTTTTCTGATGCAAAGTGAGTGCCCACCACGGGTCTCCGCACCCAGCTTGTGCCTCGCTCATTCAAGTGGCAGGCAAGACGACGGGCCTGGGCAGGGCTCGAGACCCCCAAAGCACAGAGTGACGAGGTGATCCCCACCTAGCAGGTGCTTCTCCAGCAGCTGCTCTGTGCTGGGGCAGGGACAGCCACCTCAGACTCAGGGCCTGGCCATGCCTGCTCTGGCGGGGTGGTCCTGGCATGCATGTGTCCTAGAGCCCAGGATGGCCGTGGTGAGGGAGGCCGGACTGACACCCCTGCCTCGCACATACACACAGGAGCTGCAGACTGGGAGTCCGCTGCCCAGCGGGTGGCGCCCACCCCCTCACTCAGGGGTCCTGATGGCGGCCCCCACCCCCTCACTCAGGGGCCCAGCAGGCAGCCCCCACCCCCTCACTCAGGGGTTCTGATGCTGGCCCCTACCCCGTCACTCAGGGGTCCCCCCAGTGGCAGCCTCACTCCCTGGCCTCAGGGGTCCCTGACGGCCTGGCTCTGCCCTGCAGGTCAGCTACATGGAGATTTACTGTGAGCGTGTCCGTGACCTCCTGAACCCCAAGAACAAGGGCAACCTTCGTGTGAGGGAGCACCCACTGCTGGGGCCCTATGTTGAGGACCTCTCCAAGCTGGCTGTCACCTCCTACAATGACATCCAGGACCTCATGGACTCAGGGAACAAGGCCAGGTGGGTGGGGGGACTGGCCGATCCTCGCTGCCCTCCTGTCCCACCACCTCTCCCCGGAGGAAGCCCCTCCACCTCGGTCCTGGCCCTTTTCTGTAGGGTCCGTCTGTGCCCCGTGGAGGTGTGGCCTCCTGAGCCCGAGGTTGTTCAGGCCTGTGCCAGCCCGAGAGAGGCCGAGGGCGCCCCCTGTGCAGGGGACACCGTCACCTTCATGGGGCTTCTCCTTCACGGGGGTCTGCGTCCTCCAGCTGAGGTGCCCAGGGGCTGCTGGCGGCATCTGTGGCTGCTGCCTTGGTGGGGCAGCTGTTCTGCCAGTCCCCGGGGTCCAGATTGTGTGTTGGGGCCAGCGTGCTGGGGTCAGGGGGCATGTGGGGGGCGGTTGGCTGCACAGTGCTACAGCAGTAAGCAACCCAGCTCCTTGGCCTCTGCTGCCCTGGGCCTCCTGCCTGGGATGCCCTGGTTGTCATGGCAACAGACCCCCTCCGCCACCCAGGACTTCCTGAGGGTGAGGTGATGGTCCCTGTCACTCTCAGCTCCTGAGGTCATGAGTCGCACTCTGCGCCATCCTGCACCCCTTCGGTGGCCCCACAAGGGCCAGTGGGTAGGGGTGCTGTTCCTGATGAGACCCACAGCGCACCCTGGCTATCGCTGTGACCCCTTGCTGGAGCGGGCCCTGGGCTGCTGCATGCCATCTGCTGAGTCTTGGGAGCCTTTCCTGAGGTCCCTGGCAAGTCAGGACCAACTCCAGGCATCGGGACCACCTCCAGGCCACCCTCAGCAGTCTTGGGCTTCCCATTCTGGAGGACCGCGCTGCTGACCCATGACACCTCCTGTGGGGTGTGGCAGGCTCCTTGGCTTCCCAGAGCCGCGGGTGTGGGCCGTGGTGGTGTGGACAGTGGACAGTCCCTTCCCCTCCCATATCATGGCCATGGAGGGCTCCTGCCCAGCTGGGCACTGCATGGGCTTCTCTGTGCCCAGGAGTGGGACGCTTCCCCAGCCACTGCTGCCCTGAATACACTAGGCAAGGGCTGGGGCTGAGGATACCACTGCGGGCAGGTGGCTGTGGGCCCTGCTGGAGTCCTGGCAGGAGGCACCATCAGTGCCAGGACTGGCAGGGCGGCCCCTGGGGTCTGGGGGAGCTGCCCTCCAATGACCTGGTTCGTGAACTTGCACCCAGCCACAGGACGAGGGGTAACCGTGTGTGGCTTTCTGCTCCTCAGGACTGTGGCGGCCACCAACATGAATGAGACCAGCAGCCGCTCCCACGCTGTCTTCAACATCATTTTCACCCAGAAGCGCCATGATGCGGAGACCAACATCACCACGGAGAAGGTGAGTGAATGGCCTCACAGGCGGTGCCACTGAGGGCAGTGGCTGGTGGTCGGGGTGGGGGTGGAGGTCAGGCCAGTGGGGGCAGCACAAGGACATCAGGCCCAATGCTGGCCTGTGCGGGGCAGGCAGTGTCCTCACACTGGCACCAGGTGCAGACGTCCCCCTCCCTACCCCAGAGGCCCTTCTCCTGTGCCTTGGCATTCTCCACGGACCAGGCCAGGGGTCCGTCTTCTGGGGCTTTTGCCTGGACAGCCAGTCCAGGCTTCTGGGAGGGGCAGTGGGAGGGCACCCAGCCTCTCCCTGACCATCTCTGACTCTGCCCCCTGCCCTCGCGCCCCAGCCATCCAGGCCTGGGGGCACCTCAGCCACCTCTTGGTTGGGGGCTCGTTCAGGCAGCTGCGTGGGGCGCACAAAGGTGCTGAGTGGAGTGAGGGCTGCTCAGTCCCAGATGGTGCTGGAGGTCTGCCAGGCACATCCTCCTGACTGGGACTCCATCAAACAGGGAGCGGGGTCTCAGGATGGCTGAGGTGGGTTGGGGGACAGACGGGGGTGAAGCTGGATGAGGTCGGCCCAGCTGCCTGCCCTGCTGCCCTCGCGGGTGGGCACTGAGAGGGTCCTGCGGTGTCTGTGGGCAAGTCCTGCCCTTCAGCTGTGGCTCAGGAGGGGCCGGGCCTCTCGGTGCAGGGCCTCCCACCCCAGGCTGCAGGTGCCCCTGTTGGGAGCCTGGCTGGTGCCCACTTCGCTAGGTGCAGCCATGGCCCGTGAGGTGGCTGAGCAGGGCCAGGGCCTCCTGGAGCTGGGTTCCAATCCCACCACGGACACTGAGCACCATTTGTGGAAGTGAGGACCGTGACAGTTGCACCTCATGGGTGCCGTGGGGAGCGAGTGCGCCCTTGTGTGAAAAGCGCCCAGCGTGTGGTGGCAACGCCCATGCTCCCCTGGCGAGGTGGCTGCGCAGTCATTCGGGCAGGGTGTGGGGAGAGCTGGGACGGAGGTGCAGGTGGAAACTACGGGGTCAGGACTGCTGGGCCTGGGGAGGGGTGGCGCCTTGCGGAGGGGACACTTGGCCGGGGCTCCTTCAGCAGCCATGGAGATCTTGCCCAGGGGTCCTGGGACACCCCCGTGCATCTTGCGGCCTCTCCTGCATGTGACGCGTCTGCTGTTTCAGGTGAGCAAAATCAGCCTGGTGGACCTGGCTGGGAGCGAGCGGGCCGACTCCACGGGAGCCAAGGGCACACGCCTCAAGGTAGGGACCACGCCGCCATGCAGGGACTGCAGTGGGCTCTGTGTCCACACCTGGCCTGCTCCAGGGTGGGCGGCAGGAGGGCTCTGTTGGGGTCCCGGGGACCTGGGCCACCCTGAGGATGAGCCCACACAGGAGAGTGGGCATAGGCTGGGGTCTTGGGCTGCCAGCAACTGAGGGCCGTGCCTGGGGCACCAGCGCTGGGCACACAGGTCAGGGGCTTGGCAGGGCGGTGGCCTCTTTCGGGCCCCGAGGATTTTGCGCCAGAGGCTGGGTCTTCCCTGGGGAGGTCGGGGCACCCCTGGGGAAGCAGTGCCGGGGTCAGGAAGGAGTGTGTTTCCTGGATCCCCGCTGGCCTCAGCACCTGGTGTTTGGGCAGGGGCCCCGGAAGCATTTCAGGGGGACACGGGAGGGTATCAGGGTTTTCATGGCACTGAGGGCAACACTGGGGGACGTGCTCCTGGTCAGAGGCTCCAGCTGGCTTCCTGCCAGGGCACCCCATGTCTCTGTGGCCCCAGAGATCAGCAGCTGCGGTGGTGGCCTCCGCTCCACACCGCACAGGTCCACGCAAGGTGTCCCTGCAGAGCAGGAGGCTCCAGGGGTCCCCGGTGTCCCAACCCCACTGTCTTTCCTGCCCGCAGGAGGGGGCCAACATCAACAAGTCGCTGACGACCCTGGGCAAGGTCATCTCCGCCCTGGCTGAAATGGTGAGTGGCCCAGCCCGGCTTCTGCAGCCAGACCCCCGGGGGTCTTTGGGGCCCCTATCCTGCCCCGTCACCCCTGTTTCCAGGCCATGTGTCTGGGAGGTGGCTGGGTTCAAGCGAGAGCCCAGAGGTGGCCAGAGTGTCACATGCTGGAGAAGGGGTAGTGGCCCTGGTTTCTCCCGGGACCCTCAGTTTCCCCGCCTGTAAATTGGGGCGGTGGCCACGGTTGGCCCCATGTAGCAGACAGCCCTGTCCCCCAGCACCACCAGTGGCCTGGGCCAGGGAAGGGCAGCCCTGGGGGGACCCTGCCCCAGGGGAGCTGCTGTCGAGGAGACCATGGGGCGGTAGAGCCTGAGTCACGGCCGGGGGAGGGAGCTGGGGCACCTGCTCTTCCGCCCACACAGCCTGTGCCAGCCTCGCTCCGGGCCTCAGCCTCTGTCTCTTCCTTTTCAGGACTCCGGACCCAACAAGGTAAGTGGCTTCCTTCAGCCCTGGGGCGGGGGCTGGAGGCTGGTGGTGGCGTCTGCACTGCATTGGTGCCCTGTGGTGAGGGGCGGGGTGGGTAGTGAGTGCGCTGGGAGATGGGCGACATGGGGGTGGATCCTGCGAAGGAAGCAAACAGGTGTGGGAGGCCCCGTGAGGTGCCTTGTCTGCGTGGACAGAGGTCGTCTGGGGTGGCCTCATGGCAGGGCCTGGGGCGGAGGCTGCTGGGAGACGCTGAGGTGGGAAAGAGTGGCCTGTGGGGCGTGGGGGCCCTGGGAGGAGCTGAGAGGGGCGCGGAGGAGCCCCTCGGGCATGGAGAGGGCTGGGGAGCCATGAGAGGAAGAGGGTGACAGGTGTGCTGGACTCTGAGCAGCCATAGGTGTGACGGGGCCAGGGCGGGGAGACGAGCATGTGTGGAGTGGGCGGTGCCACGGAGGGCGCCACGTGTGAAGCTGCCTGGGGCGAGGCTGGGGACTGTGTGAGGAACCGCGTGGGCAGCCGTGAAACCGTTCGAGGGACCGGGCAGGAACGGAGTGGGCCAGCGTGGGAATGCATGAGACAGGGCGGGCACCACTGTGAGGAGTCGCGACGTGCTCACTGGGAAACGCACCAGGAACTTGGCAGTGGCTCTCTGGGGACAGAGAACTGTGTGAATTGTGAAGAGCTGTGTGGGCCTGTGTGAGGAGTTCCAAGAGACTAAGAACACCTGTGAGGCTGTACGAAGAACTGTGAGAAGGCGTGGGGACTTAGTGGGGAACTGTGGAGAATGGTGTGGGGGACCCGAGTGGGAGCCAGGTGAGGAACTGAGGGCCGTATGGGGAACTGCGTGAGGAACTGTGTGGGAACGGGAGAGGAAGCGTGTGGGAAATGGCATGGGACACTGCGTGGGACTGCGTGAGACTGAGGACCTGTGTGGAGAATTGCGTGTGGAGCGGAGTGAACTGTGAGAAGCTGTGAGGAAATGGCATGGAGTGGCATGGAGCAGCGTGGGGAGGGAGGAGAGAACAATTTGCTGTGCAGATTGTGTGGGACTATGAGGAACTGTGTGGAACTGCTTGTGGAGTTGTGTGTGCAACTGTGTGTGGAACAGTGTGTGTGGAGCTGTGTGTGTGGAGCTGTGTGTGGAGCTGTGTGAGGAGCTATGTGAGGAACTGTGTGTGTGGAGCTGTGTTTGAGGAACTGTGTGAGGAGCTGTGTGTGGAGCTCTGTGTGTGGAGCTGTGTGTGGAACTGTGTGTGTGGAACTATGTGGGGAGCTGTGTGGGGAGCTGTGTGAGGAGCTGTGGGGAACTGTGTGTGGAGCTGTGTGTGTAGAACTGTGTTTGGGGGGCTGTGTGGGGAACTGTGTGTGGAGTTGTGTGTGTGGAGCTGTGTGTGTGGAACTGTGTGTGTGGATCTGTGTGTGGGGAGCTGTGTGGGGGACCATAGGAACTGTGTGGGGAGCCTGCAGAGAACTGTGTGGTCAACTATGTCAGAAGCCGAAAGAACCTGTGTGAGGACCAGAGGAAGAAATGCCTCAGGAACCGTGGGGGGAACCCGAGAAACTCTGGGGGCCTGAGCGGAGCTGCGTGGGAACATGAGGAGCTGTGCGTGGCACCGGGAGAGGAAGTGTGTGCCACAGGGTGGCGAGCTAGGTGCAATCACGTGAGGGAACCGTGCAGAGCTGTCTGTGGAGCTATGGGAGAAGCTCTGTGGGAAAGTATGTGAGGAACCGTGTGAGGAATTGCGTGGGGAACTGTGGGAGGATTTGTGAGAAGGTGAATGTGATCGTGTGGGGAAGGCGGGGAACCAGGTGGGAAGCGTTTGGGGAAACCGCTTGGGGGAAGTGTGCGCTCACGTGGGTACCCACGTCGGGGCTCTGTGGCGCTGGAGATGCATGTACTCTGAGGACCTGTGGAAATGGGAGCAGAGGTGTGTGGAGTGGTGTGGGGCCGCGTGGGAATCGCGTGAGGGAATGCTGAGGAGCCATGTGGCTGCCCGGGGAGCAGTGGTGAGCTGTGAGAACCTGCGGGGAGCCAGGCAGGTGGCTGCTGGGAAAGCCACCTGGTTCATGGGGAACCACGTGAACGCTGCGTCAGGGATTCGGGGGATCTGTGGAAACGTGGAGGAAACTGTGGGGAAGTGTGCGGGGACTCGGAGGAACTTGCCAGGGCCTGAGAGGAGCCGCGTGAGCCCCCATCTGAGGCGTTGTGAGAGGACCCGCTTGAGAAACCGTGTGTGGAACTGTGTGAAACTGTGAAAGTGGGTGAAACGGGGCTGTGTGGACCTGTGTGGAATGCTGTGGAGAGCTGTGTGAGAAACGGAAGCACCGTGGGGCATGGGGAGGCCTAAGGGGAAACGTGTGACAGCCTGTGTGCGGAGCCGTGTGGGAAACTGAAGAACTGGGAGGCAGTGCATGTGGCCACGTGAGGAGCCACAGACCCGTGTAAGGCAGTGTGTGAGCCGGTGTGGGGAAGTGTGGGAACTGTGAGGAACTCTGTGGGAACTGTGAGGAACTGTGTGGAACTGTGAGGAACGGAGTGTGAAACTCTGAGGCATGTGAGGAACTAAGTGTGACACTGTGAGGAACTGTGAGGAGCGGAGTGTGGAACTGTGAGGAACTGTGAGGAACTGTGAAGAACTGTGTGGAACTGTGAGGAACTATGAGGAACTGCATGAAACTGTGAGGAATGGAGTGTGGAACTGTGAGGAACTGAGTGTAGAACTGTGAGGAACTGTGAGGAACGGAGTGTGGAACTGTGTAGAACTGTGAGGAACTGAGTGTGGAACTGTGTGGAACTGAGTGTGGAACTGTGAGGAACTGTGAGAAACAGTGTGGAACTGTGTAGAACTGTGAGGAACTGAGTGTAGAACTGTGAGGAACTGAGTGTGGAACTGTGAGGAACTGAGTGTGGAACTGTGAGGAACTGTGAGGAACTGAGTGTGGAACTGAGTGTGGAACTGTGTGGAACTGTGAGGAACTGTGAGGAACTGTGAAGAACTGTGTGGAACTGTGAGGAACTGTGAGGAACTGCATGAAACTGTGAGGAATGGAGTGTGGAACTGTGAGGAACTGAGTGTGGAACTGTGAGGAACTGTGTGGAACTGTGAGGAACTGTGAGGAACTGAGTGTGGTACTGAGTGCGGAACTGTGTGGAACTGAGTGTGGATCTGTGAGGAACTGTGTGTGGAACTGTGAGGAACTGTGAGAAACTGTGTGGAACTGTGTGGAACTGTGTGGAACTGAGTGTGGAACTGTGAGGAACTGAGTGTGGAACTGTGAGGAACTGAGTATAGAACTGTGAGGAACTGTGAAGAACGGAGTGTGGAACTGTGTGGAACTGTGAGGAACTGAGGAACTGAGTGTGGAACTGTGAGGAACTGAGTGTGGAACTGTGAGGAACTGTGAGGAAGGGAGTGTGGAACTGAGTGTGGAACTGTGTGGAACTGTGAGGAACTGTGAGGAACTGAGTGTGGAACTGAGTGTGGAACTGTGTGGAACTGTGAGGAAGGGAGTGTGGAACTGAGTATGGAACTGTGAGGAACTGTGAGGAACTGAGTGTGGAACTGTGTGGAACTGTGTGTGGAACTGTGAGGAACTGAGTGTGGAACTGTGAGGAACTGTGAGGAACTGTGAGGAAGGGAGTGTGGAACTGAGTGTGGAACTGTGAGGAACTGAGTGTGGAATTGAGTATGGAACTGTGAGGAACTGAGTATGGAACTGTGAGGAACTGTGTGTGGAACTGTGAGGAACTGTGAGGAACTGTGAGGAACTGAGTGTGGAACTGAGTGTGGAACTGTGTGGAACTCTGAGGAACGGGGTGGGAACAGTGAGGTGCTGTGGGGGAACCGTGAGGAGCCGTGTGGAATGGCATGCGTGGGAACGGGGTGAACAGTGAGAATGGCCTGAGGAAGTGTGTGGGAAGTGTGCGTGGACTCGCATTAGGGATGGTGTGAAGGGTTGTGTGAGGAACCGTGTGAGGAGCTGTGTGAGGAATGGCGGGGGGAGCTGTTTGAGGAACGGTAGGGAGCGGTGGGGAACCGTGTGTGGAACTGTGTGCAGAATTGTGAGGAAAGCCGTGGAGACCCGTGCGAGGGCTTGTCCGGGAGTGTGAGGAGCTGGATGGGAAACGGGGGAACCGCGGGGCACTGCGTGGAGCTGTGGGACCCGGAAGGAGGTGTGTGGAAGGGGTGGGGCGCTGTGTGCCGACTGGGGCAGAGCTGAAGGGGTTTTCGGGGAGCGGCGTGGATGCTGTGAGGACCGTGGGACACGGAGAAGCCTGTCTCTGTGTGTGGCACGCTGTGCGGGAGCTGCGAGCCCCCGTGGGGAACTCTGAGAAGGGAGGATTGTGTGAGGCGTCCTGGGGGAGCCGTGTCAGGAAATGTTTGAGGAACCGGAGAAACTTTTTGGGGAGCTGGGAGGAGCTGTGAGATCAAGAGTGTCAGGGACGGGAGGATTTGCGTGTGGAGAATGGTGAAGAACGCGTGTGTAATGAGGCCCTGCGTGGAGATCGAGGTGAGGATCGGGTGGAGCTGTGCAAAGAACTCCACAGAGAACTGCGACAGAATTGCGTGTGGAACCTGTGGGAACACACGATGAACGGTGTGGCCGGCAGCCATCACATGGGTGGAGTCCGCGTTCGAGTGGCTGCCGTTTTCCATAATGGAGGAATAAAGGGGGAAGCAAGAGGAGCTGCGTGAAGAACCAGCTTCTTGAGAAACGCGAGGAGCTGCGTGGGGAGGCGGGAGGAACTGAGGAACTGTGTGGCGAGCCGCACGCAGCCGCATGGGACCCGCGCGGGGAATGGCGGGAACCGCGCGGGGAATGGCGGGAGCTCCTTGAGGGACCGAGTGCTTGAGCGTGCGGGACTGAGATGTGGAACCACCGCGCGGGAACCGCGCGACTGGCTGTGTGCGGGACTGGGAGGAAAAGTGCCAGGGGCCCTGCGAGGGACAGTGACAGAGACTTGAATTAGCCGAGTGAGAGAGTTTTGGAGGAACTGGTTGAGGAACAGGGCCCGGAGCAGGGAGGCGAGGCCGGCAGGAGCCGGGCGGATCTGAGGATGGCAGGTCCGTCCCGGCTTGTCAGGAGCTGCCTGGCCGAGCCTCAGTGGGCAGCAGCCGGTGGGTTTTCAGCGGGCCTCACGGTGTCTGCTTTAGCCAAGGGTGGGTCCTCAGGCCACGCGCGCTGCGTGAAGGATAGGTCGGGAGCAGGGTGGCCTGGTGCGCAGTCAGGACGGAAGGTCAGCGTTCCAGGCTTGACATGGTGGAGGCTGGGGGACCGAGAAGGGAGAGCAGGGTGGTCCTGGGAGACGGCGGAGCACGACTGGACAGGGAGGCGCTGAGGGAGCAGGAAACCCAGGGGGCTGCTGGGCTCCTTGCTGAAGTGGCTGAATGGCTGGAGGACATTTATGTGGAAGCAAGGAATATGACACATGGCAGAGAATTCACCCTCAGGAATTAAATCAAAAACCAAACTAGAGGCTGGGTGCAGTGGCTCACGCCTGTAATCCCAGCACTTTGGGAGCCCGAGGTGGGCGGATCATGAGGTCAAGAGATTGAGACCATCCTGGCCAACATGGTGAAGTCTTGTCTCTACTAAAAAAAAATACAAAAATTAGGCGGGCATGGTGGCGTGCCGCTGTAATCCTAGCTACTCAGGAGGCTGAGGCAGGAGAATTGCTTGACCCCGGGAGGTGGAGGTTGCAGTGAGCCGAGATTGTGCCACTGTACTCCGGCCTGGTGACAGAGGGAGACTCCATCTCAAAACAAAAACAAAAACAAAAGAAAACTAGAAAGAGAGTAGAGTTAGTCCCTACCAAGTTTCCAAAGAGAAAAGAAAGCAGTCAGTTGTGCTGCTGAGCTGCAACATGGATAATCTGAAATCCTGCTCGTGGAGAAGCCAGTGTGCAGCAGTCTGGACCCTCTTTGACAGGGAGTCTCAAGAGCTTTCCAATTTTATGTGCCCTGTGAGCTGGTGGAGCTTCTCCTGGGGTTGTCTTCAAGAACAATGATGTCTGTGTGTGCGCCCAGCCCTTGAGGTGGCATCTATGTGCATGTCCTGGGGTGCAGGCTCCAGGGCCAGAGGCCTTGTCTGCCGGCCCAGCAGGTGCTCTGCAAATGCTTCGTAAGCCAGTGCGTACATGAACCAGTAGACATTGGAAGTCACTGAAACCCACAATTAATGGGATCATTAAGTCAGTCACAGAGTGTCCATCAGAAGCAATTCCTGGCAGCCACTATGTGGATGGAGTCCATATTTTAAAGAGCCAAAGAAGTAGCAAGAGCATGGAGGATGCTTCATTCTGAGGGGAGGGATGGGAGAACAGGCTGTTAGAGGAAGGCCTGTGAGCTGGCTTCTGCAGGACCATAGGGAGTTTGATGGAGGAGAGGGCAGGTGAACTCTGTGTGAAGGGGAGATTTAAGCTGGCAGGGAGGTAAGTGTGGCAGAGGCCACAGAGGCCTGGAGGGCCACATTTAGCTGTGGGGCCTTTTCCCTTGGGTCAGAAAGAGTCGCTGATGGTGTTCGAGGAAGGGCCATGGGCTTAGATGGGTCCTTCAGACAGAGTAAAGGGAGGACACACTTGCTGGTGACATCAGCACTCCTGGCTGGTGTCCAGCTGGGTGGCCCAGGGGCAGCAGGGATGGACGAAGGCGGAACCTGAAGGACGTGCTAGCAAGTCCCTGACTGTGGCCTAGAGGAGGCCTCTGGGGTGGTGCCCTGGGGTCTGGGCAGGGAGAGGCCTGGGCAGTCTGAGAACGTGTCCAGCAGAGCGGGTCCCGCCCCCTGCCCAGCCTCCAGCTTTGAGGACCCACTTGGCAGGGCCTGCACTGGCCCCTCCCTTTCCCTTCCTCTCCAGTGGGCTCGGACTTGACCTTGAATGTTCCTCCCCCACAGAACAAGAAAAAGAAGAAGACAGATTTCATTCCGTACCGAGATTCCGTGTTGACCTGGCTCCTCCGGGAAAACCTGGGTGAGAACTTGTGGGTTGGCCTGTCCCCGGGGCTCTGATCCCACCCTGGGGTGTGCCCTTCTTCCCCACTGAGGGGGTGCCCAGTTGCCAGGAGGCCTCTCACCCTTTCTTGGCTGAGACTGGGAGGTGAACCTGGAGGGTCCAGTCGGTTCATGGCCCTCCTGGAGGGCCTGGGGCAGTGGCCAGCAGTGGGTTAACAAAGCAAGTATGGGAACCACGATGGCCCAGGTGGCGGCACAGCACACACCTGCCTGTGTCAGTGGTCTGGGTCAGGTGGGCTGTGATACCCAGGCCAAGTACTCACACTTCTCTGGGCCTTGGTTTCCCCATCTGTCACAGGGGATCTCTGCTTGCTGGGTTTTGAGGGGCTGCCGTAAACCTCTTCCTCCCCATTTGAGTTCTGAGCAGTGAGAGTTAGATGGGGAGGTGGGAATTGAAATGCACCCGACGCTGATCCCATCCATCCCAGAATAACCTCAGAGTCCTCCCCAACTGCATTTACAGCTGATGCCCAGGGAGGTAAACTGAGTCTTATACTGACCTGGTGAACATAGATGACTGGGGGTCCCTGGCCTCCCTCAGCTGCATGGCTGAGGTGTGCAGAGCCCTGGCTGACTACCTCCGCACCCCACAACTAGCCATGCTGCTTCCCAGCTCAGGCCGGTAACGCAGACCGCAGCAGGCCTGCGGATGAATGGGCCCCGCTGAGACAGGAGGAGGGTGTGTTCCTTCACCTGAGATGTGGGCTGGGAAGGTGCCCCCTGCTCCAGGCACACCCAGGTCCATCCCCAGGGCAGGGGCAGGGGAGTCCTCCCACAAAACCTTTCCTGGGGCCCGTGTGGCATGTGCCCAGCCCTTCACACTGTCTCTCGAGTCCCTACTCATCAGGGACCCATGCCCTGGGGACACGGCCCTGAGGATACACAGTTTCCTGGGGTCAAGCAGGCAAGATCATCTGTCTAGACTTGAAGTACCGCCAGGCAGCAGTCCTGAGGGCTGGGGTGGAGTCAGTGGTGATCTTTTCTGACTGCTGAGGTCACCTAGACAGGATTTCCTGAAGAGAAAGAATAGTCTGTTCCTCAGGCCACGCATTACCTGATGCTGGGATCCTACTAACCTGGGCCAGGAATCTGATGTTAAATACTGAGGAATGTATTTCTTTTCTTTTTTTTTTTTTTTTTTGTTGAGACGGCGTCTCACTCTGTTGCCCAGTCTGGAGTGCAGTGGCCGGATCTCAGCTCACTGCAAGCTCCGCCTTCCAGGTTTATGCTATTCTCCTGCCTCAGCCTCCTGAGTAGCTGGGACTACAGGCGCCGCCACCACGCCCGGCTAGTTTTTTGTATTTTTTTGTAGAGACGGGGTTTCACCGTGTTAGCTGGGATGGTCTCAATCTCCTGACCTCGTGATCTGCCCGTCTCAGCCTCCCAAAGTGCTGGGATTACAGGCGTGAGCCACCGCGCCAAGGAATGTATTTCAAATGAAAATGATAGAAGTGCTTGAAAAAATTATTGAACATAAATGGTATTTATTTTGGAGTAAATACTTTAAAACCTGCCACAACTTTTCCTCTCTGCTTTGGGGAAAGGAAGGCCTGATTGTTGTAAAATGGCCCCAAATGTGAGAAAAACACAAGTAGAAGAGAAATAATGGCAGTGCCTGGGGCAGAGATGAAGGGGCAGCCAAGGAAGGCCAGGTCCTTGCTGTTGTCTGTGTTCATGAGGATAAGCCTGTGACTCAGTTTACCTCTCTGGGCCTCAGCCTCCCCATCTGTAAATGTGGGGGGTTGGGGGGAGCAGACATAGCACTGGGGCCTAGATCCCCCTCTGGGCACAACCTGGTCTTCTTCCCACAGGCGGTAACTCAAGGACAGCTATGGTGGCAGCCCTGAGTCCTGCAGACATCAACTACGACGAGACCCTCAGCACGCTGAGGTGAGTTCTCCAGGGAGACACTCTGCTCCCCTGGGACTCTCTAGGGGAGCTCTGCTCCCCACTCCCTGGTCTTGGGGGATGGATCCTCCCCTGCTTGAATTAAGAGTGTCAGTGAGCAGGGACGACTCTTTGTGAGGGGTACACCCTGGACTCTGTGAGGCTGGAAGGGACTGTTCTGGGGCTCCTGGGCCTGCGTGGGCCCTGTTCCATTCCCTCCATGGAGCCTTTGAGGGTGTGCTTTGGGGCTGCAGGTAGCCCAGGGCCCTGTGGCACCAGACTGGGAAAGCTGTGCCTGCTAGGCGAAGCAGTTTACACTCACCTGCTGGCCGGGGTAAGCACTGGGGATTTTTAGATAGCAAAGGGGGCATAGGTGTGTCTTATGGGCAAGTGAGCACCTGGGGTGGGGAGCCTGGGCCCCTAGCCGTGCTAGAGGCTGCTCGGTTGTTTGGGTCAGTGGTCTCTCTCCTCTTTGACCGTGCACCGCCAGTGCTTAAGAGAAACAAAGGGCGTGTGTCCCAATAGAGGTTCATGTACTAGCTGGAAATGTTGACATGTGCATCAACTGATACACAGTGTGGACAAAAGCCTACATGCACGTAGCCTTTCTCACATTTTTCCCGTTGGACTTTGTCCCTCTACCCTGGGACCACTGGGGGAGAGGACACCACACTGTCCCTTCTCCCCTGGGCCTCAGTTTCCCCAAGCGGGCGAGCTGTAACTGGGTAACCTCCCCTGTAAGTCTCCTGTGGCCTGTGGCCCCAAATGCCCTCCCCAGGGACTTGCTATGGGAGCGATTTCTCACTCTGTGCCAGGCTGTGCGGGCTCAGGCCCACCTCTGGCCTGGCTGCTGAGCCCGAAAGGCTGGGTCTTAGGCAGGGCTCTGGGCACCCTTGGGACCTGCCAGATGCGGACCTGTCCTGAGCACAGCCCACAGACCCCTCTGCCACCCAGGTATGCTGACCGGGCCAAGCAGATCCGCTGCAATGCTGTCATCAATGAGGACCCCAACAACAAGCTGATCCGTGAGCTGAAGGATGAGGTGACCCGGCTGCGGGACCTGCTGTATGCCCAGGGTCTTGGCGACATCACCGACAGTGAGTGCCTGCACCAGCCTGTCCTGGACAGGGTTGTGGGGTCTCAGGCTCCGGGGCCTTGTAGGTCATCACATCCTCTCTCCTGGGGCCACCACTTTGCTGGCCGCAGTCTGGGCTGTGGCAGCTCCACACTGCTCCCAGAGCCCCTCTGGGCCAAATCCCTGTCCCTGCTCCATGTTCCTGGGCAGAACTGCCTCTGGGTGGGAGGCTGGGCGGGGGCCCTGGACAAGGGCAAGTTTCCTGGCCTTGGCCTGGATGGTACCGCATGGTTTGGGTTCAATGCTGATGCAAGTGGGCCAGAGACAGCTCCCCTGGAAGCCCCATAGGCAGGCTGTGGGTGCTGGGGTCACAGCGGCCTCCCGTGTTCTGGAGCTGAAGACCTTCACCACCTGCTTGTGGCCACTCACCCACTGCTGGCCACCCTGGCCTGTGAAAGGCGTGCCTGACCCTCTGGAGACAAACCTGTTCTTCTGTTTCTTTGTCTCTCCCCTCCCCACGCTTCCCTCCCCCGTAGCCAGCACTGTGCCTGGAGGACCCAAATGTGTGTATTCCCTTTGCTGCTCTCTGCATCTCTGCTTCCAGCCCCAGCCAGCATGAGGGCCTAGGGCGGCACGGGCAGGGAGGGGTGAACCCCAGGGCACCTGCTCTGCTTTCTTCTCCTTTTTGGGGGCAGAAAGCACTGCTCTCCCTCAGTCACAGGGCCCTGCTGGTAGATGTGGGATTCTGTCTGCCTCTGAGCCCACACTCCTGGCTCATTCCTACTCATGGTCTACATGAGAAACCAAGGCAACAGGGGAGTCAGGGTGCAGCTGAGGCCTTCTCAGGCTAAACGTGGCCGAGATCAGGCCCTGTGACCCCTTGTGCACCCAGAGGCCTGCGAAGGTCAGGATATCAGCACCAAAGGGCCAGGAGGACTGGAGGGACTGTCCTGTCCCCAGCTCTTGGCTCAGGCCTCCGTCTGCAATACCATTTCTCCAGCTGACCTGACCCCCCACGCCCGGGCCCTCTACTCTGGAAATGCCACAAGCTCAGCTTTCACAGCGGATGCTGCCAAATCCCGCCCAGCCTTTGTGCCTCCTGGCCTCGGGCCTGGCTCCATGGGGCTCAATGCCTCCCTGAGCCCGGCTGCAGGGCGCCCTCCACTTCCCCCACACCCCGTGTGGTCCCGTGCTTGCTGCTGCTCTGCTGTGTGTTCGCTTCTGCTAGGAGACCCCTGGCACCACCCACTCCAGAGATGTCACAGCCCCACCTCCCGGGCCTTAGGGATGCATGAGGCCTAGGCTGGTGGGTGAGCTCCTCGTGGTGGAGGGGAAGGGCCTCCCTCATGAGGGTCCCGTGTTCACCTCCTCCAGGATGGTCTCTGGGCCAATTTCCACGTCAGTGGGCTGAACAGTTAGTGCAGCCCGGCCCTACAGCTCGGGGGTGTGTGGTGTCCCAGGCTGATGGTGGGTGCGAGCGGTGGGAGGACAAGCGTGGGGGTCTGTACGGGGCACTGCTGGGTGACCATGCCAAGCCAGTGGACAGGGCGGGAAGATGCAGGGAGAACAGGCTCCCAGCCCTCAGGTGCGGGGCTGCAGGGCGGCCTGGCAGTGGGACTTGGAGTGCAACTGAGGGAAAGCAAGAAGCCTGGTGCAGGGGTGCAGGGGAGCTCCAGGGTGCCCAGGGCCATGCCACGCTGCTGCTGGGGAGGGCAGGCCTGGGGAGCAGGCGGGCAAGTGGGTGCCACTGCCGGCTCAGTCCCATCATAGGCAAGGGGTGGCAGGAAGGCCTTGCATGTGCTTGTCCTGGGCCGGGCAGGGCTGCTGTGCCTTGTTGGTGGTTTCTGTTTCTTGCCTTCTCTGGGCCCCACCTCTTACTTTTTCCCATCTTCATCTTTTTTCTCTCCCTCCCTCTGTCTGTCTGCCTGCCCTACCCCTCCTCCCCATAGACATGTCCGACCTTGAGAACAATAACCTTAACCGTGGCGGGACGGTGAATGAAGCCCCTGACCCTCTCTCCACAGTGACCAATGCCCTGGTGGGTATGAGCCCCTCATCCTCGCTCTCAGCCCTGTCCAGCCGCGCAGCCTCGGTGTCCAGCCTCCACGAGCGCATCTTGTTTGCCCCAGGCAGCGAGGAGGCCATTGAAAGACTGAAGGTGAGGGCACCACTTGGGGCTTCGCTGCGGGGTGTCAGAGTCTGGGAGTGGGGAGCTCGGAGGAGTTAGAGGCACCTTGCCCTGCTGGGCACAGCCTATCCTCATAGGGCCATTGTGGAGCACCAGCAGGAGCCTCTGGCGTGTGGCTACCCAGGTGCCCTGTGTCCTGTCTCTAGACCACCCATAGCAGCCAAGGCAACCAGTTCGCTCAGGGGTCCCCAGGCTGTGGGCTGCACAGCACTCAGCTGCTGGTCAGGAAATGCCCCTGCAGGACCCTAGACCTGGGTGTCTGGATGGCCTGTGCCCCCACCCATGCCAAGCCTGGATCAGGGAAGCTCCAAGAATGAATGTCCAGGACCGAGACTCTTCCTGTCGAGTCTTTAATTGTGTGAGTGGGCGCTTGTTCAAGGAGCAGTGAGCTGGATGGCATCTGTGGGTGGAGAGGAGTCTCGCCCCTCCCCACCCCACAGCACCCCCTCCACTGTGACAGCCCCAGGGCACAGCAGCTTCCTGGCTGGCGTCCCATAGAGTTACACTCCCTGAGGAGGGTGGTGAGCGTGGTGCAGGCTCCTAAGCCCCCTCCAGGCCATCCTGTGTTCACACCTGCACACCTGCCTGGAAATAGTCACCACCTCCAACTGCTCCCAGGCACTGTGTGCTCCCTGGTGCCCAGCAACGGGCCAGGATCATTTTAGGTTTCCAGTTACATGCCTCTCAGTGAATGGCTGTGCAGGGGCAGGTGAGCCACACACCTGGAGACTGAGGGGCTGAGGGGAAAAGGCAGATGCCCCATCAAGGCCAGTGTGAGGAAGGGGATGGGGGCGAGATTGGGCCTGTGACCCTGGAGCAGAGAGCCCTTCTGGGGTGTTGGGGTCCCACTGGGCTGTGGGTGAGAAGAAAAAGGAGAGATCAGGCTGATGCTGGGCAGTGTCCTGAAGAGGGTGAGCACCTGGTCCTCTCGGCAGCAGCGAGAATGGCTGTGCTTTAGGAGCCGAGTCTCAGCATCTCCCAGGAGCATTTGCTTCTCTTTTCCTTCCAGATTTGTTTTGCATTTTCCCCATTCTCTTGAGTGTGTCTAAGGGAAAGACACACGTTCTCTGAGCTTCGCGTTGGTCTTCTGGACACCTCATGTGCCTGGACGGGCCCAGGAGTGTGGCTCTTGTGCTTTGATGCCCCTTCTCCTGGCACCCGTGTCTCCATTGTCCTCTCCCTTGGCCCCAGCCCCGGAAGCTCACTGTGCTCTGCCTCAATCCCCAGGAAACAGAGAAGATCATAGCTGAGCTCAACGAGACCTGGGAGGAGAAACTGCGGCGGACAGAAGCCATCCGGATGGAGAGGTGTGCATTGGGGAAACTGAGGCCCAGGGGGAGGGTTGCAGCCAGCAAGCCTGAAGCCTGGGCAGGATGAGCACTGAGCCCTGCCCTCCAGTGCTGGGCACCTACACCCTGGGGTGGCCAGATCCCAGGCCAGGGCAAACCTGTTTCCTCACCCCCAATAACCCCCACCTTGTATACTGCTGGCTGCCGGCCACCGGGGCCTGAGAGACCTGAAGCCTGATAGACCTGATCCCTGATCATGGTGCAGAGGGGCCGGTCCCATCAGCAGATGTCCTAACACAGTGACCAGATGGGACACGCATGGGCACCACCCAGGCCACGGTGGCCACAGGCCCACTGCCCGCATTGGTCAGCCAGCGCTGAGGCCAGTGCTGGAAACCTTGTGGAGCTTGTGCTAACCTCATCTCTGTTCCCCCAGGGAAGCCCTGCTGGCCGAGATGGGCGTGGCCATGAGGGAGGATGGTGGCACCTTGGGCGTGTTCTCTCCCAAAAAGGTAGGAGCTGTCTCAGTTCTGTGGTACTGCCCTGATCTGAATAGGACCAGGTGAGGGGCTGTCTCAGGTACAACCAGAGGGGACTTCTGGGAGTAGGGGGCACGGCGGGGCTCTGGCCCAGGCACTGGGGCCGTAAAGCCCACCCACAGTCACACTTTGCTTTTCATGGAGAATTAAGTGCCCACATTCTCATGGTGGGGCGTCCTGGTGGCTTTGGGACATCGGATGGGTCTCTTAGTGGCCTGGAGTGTGGACTGGGCTCCCCAGTGTCAGGGTAAGGCTGAGAAGCTAACGCCCAGGCTGGAGACTGAGACGCAAGGGGCCTGGACCTGCTCTGGAGCCTGTGCTGCTCACAGAGCTGGGCGCCAGCTGCCTTCTTGGAACTCAGCTGGAGTCAGGTCTGACTGTTCCAGTGGGGACCCCTCTTCTTCCACCAGGCCAAGCCTAAAGGGGTCTTTCAGCTGGGGGCCCTCAAATGGCACAGAACCCCTGGGCAGCTGCTTCAGAGTGTATACAACTCTTGTGCCCCCATCCAGCAGCCCAGGTGGGGCATGACACACACACTTGGGAAAAAGTCTTTCTTGTGGTTTTAGTCCCCAAACCCCACACACCCACCCCAAAGATGGCCAGGACATGGGGACAGACACCTGTGTGTCCGTAGCTTGGGAGGGACCAGGCAGGGCTGTGCTCCAGACCAGGGGCCCAGCGTGTGCTGAGGTCCAGAGGCAGGAAGGACCTGAGAAAAACTGTAGGGAGATTCCAGTCCTGGGTAGGGCGGGGACAGGCAGTGCCCTAATGGGGCTTCACTACACACGTCTTCTAGACAGGCCTTTGGTTTGGTTTGGAATGGATTGTTCCCTGCACTGTTTCAGGCCCCATCCCCTTCCTGGAGGGGTAGGGCGGAACTCCAGGGCTGCAGCTTTATTGGTGGCCCTGGGTCTGGGCACTGCCCGGAAGTGGGACCACTGGGGACCCCCTTCTTGAGAAGTTCAGTGTTCTTGGGAGTCACGAGATGTTCACGGGCCGGTGGGGTCCCAAGGCTGCAACCCCTACTCAGCCCCAACACCGTGGGCACAGCCCTCCTGGCTGGACATCTTCTCCACTCGGGGGGCAGGGATGGCTGGGGATGGTCTGTCCCCTTCGTCCAGTGACAAGGTCCCCACCTCTCTGCATGGGGGTGCCTCAGGTGGCTCATCAAGGATGCTTTCACAACTGCTTCACTCCCCAGTCCCCAGGGCTGAGCCCTCCGTGGTCAGGGTCCTGACCTTTCTTGGTTCTTGGCTCCCACTGGTGAGCCCACGGTTTCTGGGCTGTCTGAGCTGGAATGGGGTCCTGGAATCCCATTTTACAGTCTGAAGCTGGGAACCCAGGACCCCATGGGACAAAGCCTGTGGTCTGTACATATGGGGGCTCACCCTAGCCTCAGAGGGCCCCAGGGGCCCGACATGCGGACAGCAGGGGCTCTCTGCCTTTCTGGAAGCCCAGCTTCTGCTGCAGTGCTGGGGCTGCTGTGTCAGGCCTGGGTGTATGCGGGTGGTCGGGTCCCACCAGCCTGCTGTTGGTGGGCTGGGCCTTCGACTTGCGCTTTCTGTGTTCCTCATTTTCCTGGCTTGGAGTGACCAGCCTGGTAGGACCAGCCGAGTATGGGGGCAGGGGCCCTGGTGGTGGTCTGGTGCCTGGGAAGAGGTTGGAGTGGGGTGCGGCCAGCGTCGGGCTCCTGCCTCTCTGCAGGAGAGATGATCCTCCTATCTCCCTGCAGACACCACATCTCGTCAACCTGAATGAGGACCCGCTGATGTCCGAGTGCCTCCTCTACTACATCAAGGATGGGATCACCAGGTGAGAGGGGACCTGGCAGCCACTTCAGCCTGGCCAGGCCCTGGGATCTGGCAGAGGAAGGGTGGACTCCCCATTCCTGCTGCTGCAGAGGGACCACTGAGTTTGGACTTTCTCCAGTGGCTGCTGATGTCTGCCCTGGGCGTTTCCCAAACAATCCTGATTGGGTGTCCCTGGAGGCCAGTGGGTGGCATCCTGGGTGTGCTGGGTCCCAGCTGCAGTTCTGATGGTGCCCCCACCCTGCAGAGTGGGCAGGGAGGATGGCGAGAGGCGGCAGGACATCGTTCTGAGTGGACATTTCATCAAGGAGGAGCACTGCGTCTTCCGGAGCGACTCCAGGGGAGGCAGTGAAGGTATGGCCAGCCTACCGTCCCCGCCCGCACCCACGCCCCTGTGCTGTGATGATCAGGCCTGAATGAGGTCACCCTCTCCCAGCTTCCCCAGCTCTAAGTGGGTGGCGAGTCATACTTCTGGGCAGGATGTGCCTGTGTGTGTGTGTGTGTGTGTGTGAGAGAGAGAGAGAGAGAGAGAGAGATTTGGAGAGAGAGATGTTTGGGGCCAGCCTTGAAGACAACTTCCGTTAGGTTGGTGCTCGGGAAAATGCCTGGTGCCTTCTGTGGCCAGGGGTGGCTGCTGCCTCAGGGAGCTGAGCCTCCTTGAGGGCTGGCGGTGGGGGCACAGGTGGCTGCTGGCCGGGAAGTGTGTTGGGGC
This sequence comes from Piliocolobus tephrosceles, assembly GCF_002776525.5. Taxonomy (NCBI): domain Eukaryota; kingdom Metazoa; phylum Chordata; class Mammalia; order Primates; family Cercopithecidae; genus Piliocolobus; species Piliocolobus tephrosceles. Next base: position 126,775,001 of record NC_045444.1, on the reverse strand, counting down.
CCAGGGTGGAAGATGTTCATGGCGGGAGGACAGTGAGCCATGAGGAGTGAGCCCAGATCTAGGGTGGAAAACTATTTCCAGACTTTGATTTCCTGTTGGCTGTGGGCGGCCATCTGTCTGTTTCCCCTGCCTGCCCAGTGATCTCCCTCCCAGAGATGACGTGGGGCTGTCCAAGTGTGGGATGGGCCTGTGATGTCGGTGTGCCGTCACATGGCCCACAGCCTGAGCTAAGGGCATCTCCTGGCAGCATCCAGCCAGCCTCTGGCCTGCAGACCTGCGACTGACATCCACTGTCCAACTTGGCCATCTCAGGATGATGGCCCTAAGTGGTGTTGGGACGGTTGGCTGTCTTGGAATTCTGTGACTGCAAAGTCCTGCCTGCCATCTCCTGTAGGGTGGCCCAGGTCCCGTTAACTGGTGTTTTTATCCTTGTCTCCCTGGAGAGCTGGACAGGGCCCTGGGTGATCAGGCCCAGCACAGCCTCTCGACTTCAACGTGGGCACATGCATCCTTCTCCTGGGGGTCACTTTCTTCCTCTGTTAGGTGGGGTGAGACCCCTAGGCTCCTCTGAGGCCCAAATGAGTGTTGCCAATGGTCAGGGTCTGTGTAACAGGGAGAAGAGAGGCCTGGAAGAGGCCATGCCCGGGGGCCAGGTAAGCCGAGCTGCTGTAGGTGATAGCCCCTCATACTCCTCTTCTCTGCCCCTCCCACCTTTCCTGTAGCTGTGGTGACCTTGGAGCCCTGTGAGGGGGCAGACACCTACGTCAATGGCAAGAAAGTCACAGAGCCCAGCATCCTGCGGTCAGGTATGGCTGGGGACTCCGGGGGCCGGTCAGGTAGGCAGAGGCATGAGATGAGACCTCTGTTCCCACGTCCAAGCCACCACCTCCTGTGCACTGTGCAGGATGGCAGCTCTTAAAGGCTGCAGGGCAGGTAGGGGAGGGGGCTGCAGGTACCTGACCAGCTCATGTGCCTCCCAGTCCCCCAGCTCTAGGAACACAGCACTTCAGGCCCCATTCACACAACACAAGGGCCCTGGGACACTGAGTCCATGCTGCGGGCTGAGTAAGGAGCAGGGTCTGCCTGCCTGGGAAGAAGCTCCTGCCTCCCGGCCCAGGACTCTGCCCTGTAGGGCTGGTCTGGGGGAGACAGGGCTTTGGACAGAGGCTTCCCAGAGCTGAGGTGTTGTGGAGCGTCAGCAGGGTGGAGGCTGCTCCGGCCTCTGAATGTAGCACCCTAGGTGGGGTTGGGCTCTGCAGATTCCCAGACACTGCAGTGTCTGTGATATTCAAACACGTACAGGCACACATGGTATAAAGTCCGTTCTTTAGAGAAGTCAGACAGGGGCCCCTCCTGAGTGGCATGTGACTGTCACCCAGGCAGTTGGGGTTCCACCAGAGAAACAGCAGCAGCCTGACGCACAGACGTGGCTGTAGACATGGTGTAGTGAGACAGGCTGTAGACTGAGATGTAGTGAGATACATACAACCGTGTCTAGGTGTAAAGAGATTTATTTCAAGGAACTGGCTTATCAGATGAGGGCGGCTGGTCAGGGAAGTCTGAAATCCATGGGCAGGTGGCAAGCTGGGAACTTGGCGGGAGTGGACTCCATCCGCTGGGTTTCTTCTTCCTCAGAGGAAGCCCCAGTTTGCTCTTAGGTCTTCACCTGCTTGGACGAGGCCCACCCCACCGTTGGGGGCCTCCTTGACTTCCATCAGCCGATTGCAGGTATGGACACATGTGCAGAAACCTCCACACAACACCTGGGGAGGCCGTGGCTGAATCACTGGGCCTGTGGCCTGGCCAGGCTGACATAAAAGTGGCCATTGGCTTGGAACAGGGGAGACCCTTTCCTGACCCTGTCTTGGGGGAAAGCAGAGGGATGAGGAGGGGCAGGTGACACCCAGGGGCCCCACTTCTAGCCCATCTGCCCACCCCTGAAGGCTTTCAGAGGAGTCCCCGGGACTCAGGAATCCCACCTTTGGGGTCCCTGGGCAGGAGGGCAGGACACGCTGAATGTCCTGAATTCGTGGGGTAGCCTTGTCATGGGGAGTCGGTGTGGCTAAGCCTGGGCAACAGCAGGTCAGACGGACAGACAGACAGCTGTGCCTGTTCTCCCTGCTTATTTCGGAGTTGGCCCTGGTGCCTGTGGGGCTCAGGGCGGGGCCTAGGCTAAGAGAGGCCTTAGCTTGGTGTTTCCCTCCCAGTGTCCAAGGTGGGTTGCACACGGCCTGTGGACAGGGAGGACAGAGGAAGTGGCCAGCTGAGAGCGGCCAACAAGGAGGCACTGAGGGAGGACAGACCTGCAGGCACAGGCCACCTGGGTGGGAGGTAGGGCAGAGCCGGCTCTATGGAGCCCCGAGACAGAGCTACAGCTCCCAGGGAAAGTCAGAGGGAAACTAGCCTATCCAAAGAGAGCCCCTGCACGCAGGGCTGTCCCGAGACAGTGAGTGCTGCCCTGGAGGGCCCTGCACATGAGGCAGCCCTGAGTGGGGTCCAGTCGGGTGCTGGGGTAGGAGGGGCTGGACTGATGCCCACACCTTGGAGGCCCCGATGCTGAGGCTCTGCAGCCACCTGTGCCTGCTAGCTGCCACCCGTGCTTCCTTCTTGTGGTCTCTTGACTCCAGACCCTGAACGCTGGCCCTGGGCACAGGAGACCTGCCCCAGCCCTGCTTCCAGTCTAGTGGGGAAGACAGATAGAAGGGAAGGGTCCTGTGCCCTGCAGCAGTGCTCTGTGGAGGGCCCAAGCCCAGCCCTGGGGGGCACCAGCCCCAGACTAGATGTGAGAGGGAGGGTCCTGGCTGTGTGCACGGGGGCTTGGGGGCAGGAGGCAAGTGCAAGGCTGGCCTGGGGAGGGGCGGGGACACTGGAGCACAGCAGAGGCCCCACATCTGTGGTTTGCAAATGTCACCGGCTGCTGAGTAGAGAGCGGCCAAGGGTGGATTTATGGGGAGAGTGAGGAGACACATTCAGGTCCCAGCAAGGGCTGGAGAAGGAGTGGCTGGGAGCTGGGGATGGTGGGGTGCCTGCACCCATTCCTCCTTCTCCTCACGTCTTCCCACTTGAGACCATCAGAGACCTGAAGGTCCCCCAAGGCCACCTGTCCTTTGGTCCCCCAGGAAACCGCATCATCATGGGTAAGAGCCACGTGTTCCGGTTCAACCACCCCGAGCAGGCCCGGCAGGAGCGTGAGCGCACGCCCTGTGCGGAGACGCCAGCTGAGCCTGTGGACTGGGCCTTCGCCCAGCGTGAGCTGCTGGAGAAGCAGGGCATCGACATGAAGCAGGAGATGGAACAGAGGTGAGGCGGAGGACACCCCCATCTGCCTGCTGCCACTCCTGCCCTCCTGTGCTCACCCCAACGCCCCATTGCAGGCTCCAGGAACTGGAGGACCAGTACCGCCGCGAGCGGGAGGAGGCCACTTACCTGCTGGAGCAGCAGCGGCTGGTGAGTGACGTGGCCCTGCCCTCCCTGCCGAGCTGCCACCCACACCAGAGGACGCCTGTCCTCCCATGCCCCCACTCCCTGCTTGCCTGGCCCCATCTCTTGCATACAAACGGTGGGATGTGGTGAGGCCCACTGTCTAGGCACAGTGCGAGAGGCCCAGGCAGGTAGGGCCGTAGTGGAGTCACAGGCCTTGCTTTCTGCAGGACTACGAGAGCAAGCTGGAGGCTCTGCAGAAGCAGATGGACTCCAGGTACTACCCGGAGGTGAACGAGGAGGAAGAGGAGCCTGAGGATGAAGGTGAGGGGTCACTGGGTCAGCACCTGCTGTGTCAGGAGTGTCTCAGCATGGAGGTAGGCAGCCCTGGGCCCCTCCTTGGAGGTCACTGGTCAGTACTTTTGCACTGGGGTCTGGACCTGTCTCTTTAGGGAGACACCCCCTTGCCCTGGAAGCACCGTGAAAGCAGGATTTGGGGAGCAGGGAGACTGTGCCACAGCTAGCAAGCAGCTCTGCACACACACACACTTGCGTATGTACACACAGGCACACAGTCACATGCACACACATACACACGTGTGCACACACATGTTGCCTCTGACAGGAGTGTCTGGATGTTGATGGGGAATGGGGCTGGTAGGAGCTCACCATGCTCATAGGCGTCCACTCTTCCCGTCCTGCTGACCACAAGGCTCATGGGGTCCCGGAGGAAGAGTCTACTGTGCACATCACCTCAGGATTCCCTTAGTGAGCATGTGCTCGGGGGGCCAACCCGGCTGACCTCCCGCAGCTGTGGGCAGCAGTGGCCCGCATGCAGGTGGGGAGGGGTTTGTGCCCATCTCGGCCTCTGGCCAGCCGGTTGGCAGCTTTGTGCTGGCATGACCTTGGCCTCTTCCCCGGTTTGGCCTCATTTACCCAGCGAGGCTCCCTTCCACTGCAAAGCTCAGGCGCGCCCGACTGGGGGCAGCCAAGGGCACGTAGTGCTGTGTTGGGAGGAGAGGTGGGGCATCAGCACAAGGACAAGTCCCTCCTTGTGTCCTTGCTTGTCCTTCTCTCAAGGGCCCAGTGGACAGACAGGGCATGGGCGGGGAGAGGGTGTACGGGCCAGCGCCGCCTGGGACGACCTGGCCTGCCCTCCTGCCTCCTCTCCTGTGGGTCCTGCTCCCCACTGCTGGCCCCGGATGTCACGTGGCTGTCATTGATAGTGTTGCTCCCCAGCCACTCTCATCTTCAGCCTGACTCACGGGGCTGCTCACGGCGGCCTCTCCTTTGGGGCACGCAGAGCTTTTCATGTTGCCCACCGTGACAGAGCTCTCTGCCGGTTTCTTCTTTCTGTGTACCCAAATCGTCAGTGTGAAACGGCGGGGCCAAGCACAGAGCTCTCCCAGCCCAGGCCCAGAGCGGGAGGAAGCCTGGGGAGAGAGGGGCCCGTCCACCTCCAGCCTCAGTGACTACAGGGGGAGTAACCTCCCGGCCTTCCCTCTTTTTACCTGATGACCACCCGGCCGTGATGTACACAGAGCACAGGGTCAGCTTAGGCAGCCCCGTGGAGTGGCTGACCGGACGGATCTTCCAGAGGGTGGGGCATGGTGGGCAGGGTCGTGGCCTTCCTGCAGTGACCACCTGTGACCTCTCCCCACAGTCCAGTGGACGGAACGGGAGTGCGAGCTGGCGCTCTGGGCCTTCCGGAAGTGGAAGTGGTACCAGTTTACGTCTCTGCGGGACCTGCTGTGGGGCAATGCTATCTTCCTCAAGGAGGCCAATGCCATCAGCGTGGAGCTGAAAAAGAAGGTGGGCTGCCCACTGGCTGCACCATTTCTCGTTGGAGAGAGTGCGTCACCTCATTCATGACGGGGCCAGCTGCTTGGGACTCAGCGCTTGGCTGTCTGCCAGCCCTGGGGGTGGCATAGCAGCCCTGCCTGACCTGGGCCCCCCAGAAGGGTGGGCGGTGAGGGAGCCCAGGACTGGCCAGGTGGGAATTGGCTGCCCTGCTCACGGGAGACGGAGGCCGGGTGGGCAGGCAGAAAGCAGGTGGTCCCCTCTGGCGGCTGTCTGGGAGGTTCCAGTGAACCATTGTGGGGCAGGCAGCTGAAATCTCCAGAAGGTGGGAAGGAAACCTTTCTGGGGACCTGGCGCCCTGTCCCCCAAGGAGCTGATGAGTGGTCATCTTCCCCCATCACAGGTACAATTCCAGTTTGTCCTCCTGACGGACACACTCTACTCCCCTCTGCCACCCGACCTGCTGCCCCCAGAGGCCGCCAAAGATCGAGAGATGCGGCCCTTCCCCCGCACGATTGTGGCCGTGGAGGTCCAGGACCAGAAGAACGGGGCCACCCACTACTGGACGCTGGAGAAGCTCAGGTGTGGCTGGAGGGCTGCTGGGTGGACGGTGGGAGGGTCCTCCTGGGCAGGGCTGAGGCCACAGGAGCGGTGGTAGGCACAGGCTTCGCGGCGAGTACCTGCAGACACCGCTTTTCCTCCTGTTCCAATTTTTTTAAAATCAGAAGAAAATTGTGGATAGAGTTCAGCCTTGTAGAATCCTCATTCTCTTACTACCAGTGCAGCAATCATACATAAACATAGATTTATCACACATAGACATAGATTTATCACACGTAAACATAGATTTATACATAAATATAGATTTATACATAAACATAGATTTATCACACATAGACATAGATTTATCATACATAGACATAGATTTGGGTGTGTTCTTTCGGAGGAAAGGACAGATGAGGGGAATGCTCCCTAGGCCCACAGGGGTCAGGATGGTGCAGTGGAGGGGAGGGCAGGCTGTGGCACCGACAGAACAGGCTGGCGGAGCACCCAGAGCGGGTACAGCAGGGCCTGACGGGTGGCTCCCCAGAGGGGCTGGGAGAGGTGGTGGGGGGTGGAAGGAGTGTCCCCTTGCTCCTCCATTCAGGAAGCTGCCAGGAGATGGATCCCTTAGCTGAGCCCAGTGGAAGGTGGAGGAGGAGCTAAGGCGGGGGGTGGCGAGGAGGAAGCCCGGGCTGTGCCCCTTTGTGCCCAATGTGAGCTCATGTCCTTCCTAAAGCTCGGCCTCTGCTGTCCCCACATGCTCACTCCAATTTGTCTTGAGCCTTAATTTTTTTTGTTGTTTGTTTAAGAGACAAGGCCTTGCTCTGTTGCTCAGACTGGAGTGCAGTGGTGTGATCACAGCTCGCTGCAGCTTGAACTCCTGGGCACAAGTGATTGTTCCACCTCAGCCTCCCAAGTAGCTGGGACCACAGGTGTGGAGTGCACCATGACACCCAGCTAATTTTTGATTTCTTTTTGTGGTAGAAATGAGGTCTCGCTCTGTTGTGCAGGCTGACCTCTAACTCCTGACCTCAACCAATCCTTGCACCTTGGCCTCCGAAAGTACTAGCATTATAGGTGTGAGCCACTGCGCCCAGCCAGGCCTCAAGTTATGGGGGTGACTGAGTCATCCTGTGAGGTCAGCACCAACAGTGGAGGAGTTGAACGTCACTCACAGGTCCCTGGAAAGCAGAGCATGGCACGCCCCGCCCTGCAGGGCTACACAGGGAGGCACCAGGGCCCATCAGGAGGCAGAAAGGAGTGGGAGAAGGCCCAGGACACAGCCTGGGGTTGTGGGAAAGGCCAGGCAGGGCAAGGAGACTGCTTAGGCTTAGCTAGTTTGAATAATTCTGCAGAGCTCTGGAGCATAGGGCTGTCCCTAGTTGTCAGGTACCTGGCCCTGGGTGATTTAGGCCAGGGGCAATATTGGTCTGGTGTGTGAAAAAGTTAGAGAAAGGAGGTGGCTGGGGTACAGACTTGGGATTGGTTGGTTTGTGTAGGAAAGGCAGGGGTGATGGCAAGTTGCTGACTGTCTCTAGGAATTAGCAGGACCTGGGCAGCTCTCCCCAGCCTGCAGTGGCCCCCAAGGATATCAAAACATCACAAGTACAGAAAATAGAAATATGACTAATGTACTCATGCACACATACACATTCATGCAAACACACACAGACTAATAAGCATTCATGAAGATGTGCATATACATGCAGCGTACACTCCCACACTCGTGTTCCTCACTCTTCTCCCCTGTTCTCCCAGGTTACGTGGCTTTTGGAAGGACGGGCAGCCACTGTTGATGTGGTTTCTCTTATACCTGAGACCTAGGGGCACAATGATTGCTTTTCTTTCCTTCCACAACATTTGAGGGGAGTGCTCCCTTAATAATAATAATTTTTAGGCTATTTTCTCTGTCTTCTGTGTCCCTACCTCCTTGAGCTCTTGGGCCTCTGTGGCCTGATCCCCCTTTCTGAGCTTCACTTGCATTCTCTACCTGCCTCTCTGACAACTTTCCAGCAGCCCAGTGCTGCCAGCCCCTCGAGCCCCCCACTGCTTGTTCCCCGGCCTACCCCCTGGAGGGAGTTTGGGAGGGGCTGTTGGTGATCTTGCATGCTTAACTGAGTGTGTTACCTGTGGCTGACCAGCTCCAAGGGTCACAGGGGGGTCTGTCTAGCAAGCCCTCTGAACCTTGATGACCCTGAGCTGGATGTTGTGGCCGGAGCTGGGCTGAGTCCATTATCCCCAGGAGATAAGGGTGTGTAGTGCCAACTGCTGAATGCTGGGCCTGGGTCCACATTGACCCCTGCTGTCCCTGCAGGCAGCGCCTGGACCTGATGCGGGAGATGTACGACCGCGCTGCAGAGGTGCCCTCCAGTGTCATCGAGGACTGTGACAATGTGGTGACCGGCGGAGACCCCTTCTATGACCGCTTCCCCTGGTTCCGGCTGGTGGGCAGGTGGGCACCTCCTCCCTTCCTTGGCAGAGAGAGAGACTGAGAGAGAGAGACAGAGAGAGAGAGAGAGAGAGAATGAGAGATTGAGAGAAAGAGATGGCAGTGGGGGTAGGAGTGGGCCCTGGCCTGACACAAGGAGCGGCCCTGACAGGTGCTTTTCCAGCCCCAGACTTCCAGCCCTGTCCTCCCTGGCCTGAGGTTCCTCCCAGCCATTCCTCTCCACACACCACAGGACCTATTATTTCAGGGGACGTGGGATGGGGTCTTGGCACTGCCACCCAAATCCACTAGAGGGCTGTAGCCGCCAGAACCCACGCGTCCATGTGTGTGAATATGTGAGGCTCCCAAGCAAACTCTCCGGGTCACCTGGTGGCCCTGAGGGTGGGAACATGGAGGCAGGGCTGTGTCATCTAAGCCTTAGAGATGACTGCCTCCTTCCCCGGTCTCCCAGTCTGGGGTCTGCACCCAGCCCCCTTCACCCCATGGGACTGTGGCATTCTGAGACCTCAAAGTGGCCAAACTCTCGAGGTCCTCATATGGCCTCAGCAACTCCCAGCCGAGACCCCGTTCTCAGTCCCACCTGCAGGTGTCCTCCGGAACTTTCCGGAACCTTCCTGCTGGCCATACATGTGATTTCTTTCCAAGACTGGGGGCACAGTTTTGGTTCTCTTGTCTTTTAAAGCAGCATTCTCGATGGTCTGTGTGTTTGGTTTTGGTTTTAAACAGAAGGTCCCCCCAGCCCCAGCCCCAGCCCCTGTTCGTCCCTGCGAGTCGCTGGTGTTAACTTCTCTCTGTCTTGTCGCACTAACCTCAGTTCAGCCATCTCTGGCTGCAACAGCTACCCTCTTCTCAACACATGCATGAGCGAGCGCATGGCTGCTCTCACCCCCTCCCCCACCTTCTCGAGCCCCGACTCCGACGCCACCGAGCCTGCCGAGGAGCAGAGCGTGGGGGAGGAGGAGGAGGAGGAGGAGGAGGAGGACCTGGAGGACGACGTCTTTCCGGAGCACGAGCTGTGCGACGGCCGGGACCCGTTTTACGACCGGCCCCCCCTGTTCAGTTTAGTAGGAAGGTTGGTGAGGTCGAGGAGAGCATGCTGGGGAGGACCCAGCTCTTTTGCACAGGAGCACTGCTGCAGGCACAGATGGACCGCTGGGGCCTGGCCCGGGCCCTCCCAGGGCAGGCGAGGCAGGTGGAGGGGCTGGCCTCCTGGGGAGAGCACCCAAGGCCCCCGGGCCCTGCATCCTTGCAGTGGGGCTGCTCACCCATCCTGGAGACGGTCGCTTTGGGCCAGCAGGGAAGAGTCCGGGTTCCAGGTACAGAAGAAGTAGTGCACCCCGGAGCTTGCAGCTGTGGCCCCAGGCAGGTGGGACTATTTCTGCAGAGAGGCCGTAGGAACCCCAGAGTGGCTCAGGCACCCAGTGGCCGAGTTCCTCCCTGAAAGTCCCAGTGCAGGGCCCGAGGGGCATTTGATAGGTGAGGGCCAGCCACCCCCAAGCTGGATGCCCGTTCTGTCATTCTCCTGGGAATCAACACTGTCCTAGCGCAGGCAGCCTCACCCCAGCTCAGCTGTCATCCAGAAGAGACAGAGGCTCCCGGCTATTCTCCGTGCTCTCCACTCTCTGTGGGGAAAGGAGCTGAACCCAGAGGCAGCCACCCTGAGGCCAGGGAAGGCCTTCCTTTTAGGAGTGGGAGGCAACTGCTCACCGTCCCATCTCCCTCTGAAGCGGTGGGGCCTGGGCAAACCATGCCTGTCTGAAGGTGAGGACGACTGCATCCCTCCTGACCTCCTAGGTTGTCATGGCCAGAGGCGGGGACATGTGACCCAGTGCCCTCACGGAACGTGCCCTTTGCAGAGAGAAGCTAGTTATCACGTTGCCCAAATCGATGAGAGACCACGGTTGGGAGACAGAATGGAGGCTGGGGAAGCCCAGACCCAGGGAGCAGGCGTCCCACCCTTCTAGCAGATTTGGCAAATCCAGCTGCCTTCTTGTTAGCATGGAAGGGAAGTCAGGTGAAGGAAAGATCTAGAAACCTGGCTGTAGCAGTCAGAAAGTCAGCTCAGGAAACAGCCGAATTTATATATTTTTCATATATGAATGTCATAAGATAATTCTTTTTTTTTTTTTTTTTTTTTTTGAGACGGAGTCTTGCTCTGTCGCCCAGGCT
>NC_045444.1:126755689-126759620 GCF_002776525.5 Piliocolobus tephrosceles | reverse complement strand
GATAATTCTTAATAACAACCTTTTTTGGAGATTAAGATTGCTTCCCTGGGCTAGGCCAGTGGAAGTTTTCATCAGTCTTAAGCTTGGAGCAGCCGTGCTGACAGCTGAAGGCTAAGGGTGGCCCCAGATCAGAGTGTGTGTGAGCTTTACTCTGTCCTTGGGTGGAAATGGTAGAAGGAAGGCCTCACCCTCCCGCTTGGAAGACAGCAGGTCCCCGTGGGCCCGTGCCATGGTTTATTCTGATTAATTTCCGCGAGTGTTACTCGGCTGTAGGGTGAGATAGGCTGGCCCACCACATAAAAACTTGTGGCACCCTCCCTCCGAGATGCTCTGGGCCTGTACTTCCCACTCTGCAGGGCCCAAGAGGGAGCAGTGGACCCCAAGGCCAGTTCCATGCAGGCCTCTCTCAGAAAGCCCCGGGCTGTAGGGCCAGGCCCCTGCACCTGCTGGGCCCCAGGAGTGGCTCCGGGTGTCAGGTAGGTGAGGGATCAGGACGCACAGGGGGACGAGGACGTCAAGAGAAGTGGGGTGGGGCTCTCGCAGTCTCAGCCAGAAAGAGCTGGGTCCTTCCAACATTTTTTTCCCCTTTTGTGGATTTGAGATTTTATAAAACTACCAAACCAAACAAAAGTCATCAAAGAGAGACCTGGCCCCCATATTGCGGGGTGGTCTGTGAAGGGCTTCATGTGGAATCATCTTGATCTTTTTGGTTTGGCAAGAATTGGCTTCTCCCACGCAGCAGCTGTGCAGGCCCAGCCCTGGGAAGGCCCCTCGTTGATTTTCCTGTAACCTTCTGGTAGCTGCTGGCTCTCTCTCCAAAGCTTCAGCGAAATTGGGGCACCCACTCTTGTCCCCTCTGGAAAGGCTTCCCTGGGTCCCAGCATGCGTCTTTGCACCTCACCAATCTGTGGTTAGCGCCTGCCTCCTCCCTCCCTCCCGCCACACTCAGCCCTCGCTCTGTCTGCCTCTGCTGCCGCCTCTTTCGGGCTGGGTTTCAGTCTGCTTCAAGGTACCCTGGCCTCTGCAGAAGGCCCATCCAGCACTGGCCTCCTGTGTTCCACACTGGGGCTCCCCACCCAAGGCTAGGGTCGGCCCCCAGGGGCCTCTGCCTCTGGCAGTCTGGGGCACCAGGTGACCTGGGGAGGCAGTTGGGTTGGTGACCACTGCCCATATTCCAACAGGAGTGGGCCTGGAGCTCTGATTTCCCCTGGCACAGGAGGGGTAGGAAACACGGGAAGGGTGGGTGGGCACAGGAGCTGCAGAGAGAGCAGGGCGAGAGGCTGACTGCCTGGGATGAGGGTCCCTGGGAGGGGAGCAGGGCTGGGAAGGGAGCGTAGGTGTCTAGGGCTGGGTCAATAAACGTTGCTTCGGCTCGAGGGCTTTACTCAGGGTCAGCTCTGTGCCTGCCCCTGGGCTGGCAAGACCACGCCACTCCCTTGGGTCCCACATGGTGCTCTCGGTGGGCTGGGGCCCCTCTATCTTGGTATTTGCAGCATGGCTGTGGATGGCGTTTCTCGGCCTGAGATCCTGAGAGCCACTCTCTGTGCGTTGGGTGTGTCTGCGGCAGGTAGGGACAGGCCTGGGCTATGTTCTGGCTCCCAACATGTCAGGTTATTTCTGGCACCTGGAGGGCAGGTGGGGGGCATGGCCTGCCCAGGCCTGCCGCCTGGGAGGGTATCCCCACTGGGCAGAGATGCCAGGCTCCAAGATGCCAGGCACCAGCGCTCTGCCCCATCGCCTCACACTTCGGGTGCATTGGTTGGCATGGTCTCTTCACGGCGGGGGGGCACCTTCCAGGCCCAGCTCACAGCTTTCTTGAGGCTGGTGCTGCCAACTGGGGCAGTGGATTCCGGGCCCCAGAGGTCCCTTCTGGCTGAACAAGTCTATCACCAAGCCAGGCAGACTGGGACGGGCAGTGGGGCGAGGAGAACACCCAACACTAGAACCACAGCCAGATCCACGTGTCTCCCTGGTGGCCTGGGGCCTGGGTCAGTGCCATGAGGATGCTCACAGGGTGCAGTACAGATCAGGGAGCATTTGGACCCCAGGAGCCCTTTTCATTGTATAACCTCCACCTGGATGTCCCTCGGGGCCCCACCCCCAGCAGTCCCCACCTTTGGGGCACAGTCTGGGTGCATCTTGCCCATCTGTTTGAAAGCAGCAGCAGTCTGTGGTGCTGCAGTGTCTGGGTCCCCCCAGCTCCCAGCATGAGGACAATCTGAAAAAGCATGAAACAATCAATCTGCTGAATTAATCAGCTGTGATAACTAAGCAGGTGCCCAGGTGAATTGCCCACTCCGAGTGGCTGGGGAAGTGCCCATGGAAGCCAGCCCTGGCCCTAGAAGTAGGCGGTGGAGCTTGGTGTTCACACAGTTGAGCTGGAGAGGAGTCCCGCGCAGGCCCTCGCTGCCAGGCCCTGGCCACTTCCTGAGTCTCTGTGCCTCAGGCTCTGCCTCTGTGCGATGGGGTATAAGTACCATACTTCATCGTTCTAATGTGCTGAGACCCTGGGTGGATTTTGTGCATCTCCAAGAAAGAAGGGTGCAGCTGGTTGAGTTGAGATGGCTGTTTATTAGGACGTGGCCTGGCGAGGAGATGGGGGTGCACTGCCTCCCAAGAGACGGAAGAACAAAAGGCCCTGTGTGCTCACCACGGTGCTTGGCCCCTGGGGTGCCTCTACAGATGCTGGCTGCTGTGATTTCTGCCATGTTGCTTCACAATGGGATGATCTGAGCTTGGGGCTGTGAGGGACTTGGGCCACCTTGAGCCCAGCCCCTGTCTGATTTGTGGGGCACTCGCGTCTGTGCTGTGCTGCTGGTGCCTGAGCCCACGGTTGGCAACATGGCAGAAGGCGTCCCCTCAGAGTCAGTTCCACACAGCATTTGTTCAGCAGGGAGGCCCTGTGGAGACAGCCAGGAAGGGGCCTGCGTGCTGCAGTCTCACCATGTGACTTGGGACGGGCCTGGCCCCTGCCTCAGTTTACCTGTCTGTGCACGGCCTCAGACCCCCTTGGACCTGGCCTTTCAGGGCAGTGGGGGAGGGTGAGGAGGGGGTCAGGTGAGACCCTGAGAGCTGGGAGTGGGGAGGGGGTGGCCCCTTCCCTCACTCAGGTGCAGAAGTCTTCTCCCTCTGGATATGGTCCTGGGGAGCTCGGGTTTGTGGGTCACCTTTGTGGTGCCATGAGTGGCACATGTGGATGGCCCCAGAGCCAGGGCTCTGCTCACTGCCAGCAGCCCCTGCGGAATTGCCCTAAGCTTCTGGGAAGGCAGCTCTGGCGAGGGATCTTTGGGGTAGGAGAGGTCGTGTCTGACCCTGTCTGGGTGGCCCTGGACAGCTATAGCCTCTCCTTCCTGTGAGGCTGTGCCAGTGGATTCAGGGACCCCGTGCCTGCGTGTCCTCACCTGGGCCGCAGTGGAGTGGTCCCCAGTCCCGCCCCTCTCTGAGGGCTCCCTGTGGGCTCCCTGCAGAGTGGGGTGGGGGTGGGGCAGTCTCTTCGTCCTCAGTGCCCTTCTGCCCTCCAACCCTGGGATTTTTGCAGTGGGCACTGGCTCTGGGAAAAGGTGGGGTGGGTGGGGGCTGGAGGGCAGGCGCCGGCTCAGAGCCTGGCAGCGTAGGCTGTCCCGCCTGGTCTCCTTACGTCTCCCCCAGTGTGATGCGCCAGCCTCTGGGAAGAGCCTGTGCTGTCTGGTGGCCCAGGTCCTGGCTCTCCCCACCCCCACTCCTGGATATCTTAGCTTTGCTCAGTGTGTAGCAGCCCCTTTTCCTACCCCCAATGTCAAGCAGAGACCCTCGTGCAGGAGCCCGGGGTGCCCTGGGGAGGGAAGGCATTGCCGTCCCCCTCCCAAGGGGATGCTGGTGCGTCCTGCCTGTAGGGCGCCCCGCAAGACTCTGGGGATGCCCCGCCCTGTGGGCCTCAACGTCCTCCCCGCAG
>NC_045444.1:126748945-126755679 GCF_002776525.5 Piliocolobus tephrosceles | reverse complement strand
CCGCAGGACTCTGGGGATGCCCCGCCCTGTGGGCCTCAACGTCCTCCAGTGACTAGGGCCAGGGTGGGTTTCCATGGGCGCTTCTGGACATAACCTGGGTGGGTGGCCCAGGGCAGTGGAACCCCAGCCCCAACACTTAAGTCAGGCAGAGCCACCTGCAGCCCTGTGGGTAACAGGTCCCTCCCTGATGGGCTCCGTGGGTGTGGAGCACTCGCTTCTTGGGGGGCATCTTCAGGGGGCGTGTTGTGCTGGGGAGAGGGCCCAAGAAACCACCAGGGGCTTCCTTCACCCCAGGAGGGAGGACTGAGGAGACTTTCAGGCCCCTGGAGCTCAGCGAAACCCTTTTCCTACTACAAGCCTTGCCTGGGCCATTTTGCGGCGAGGGCAGTGGTCAGGTCTCAGTTTAGCAGAGCCACTCAGAAAGCAAGGGAGGTTCCATGGGGATGTGTAAAGTCAGAATGAACGAGACGGCCAAGGGGAAGGTCCTGACAGTTGCTGGGATGCTGGGGCCTCTGAGGAGGGTTGAGGCAGCCGATGAGATGGAGGGTGGGGCTTCTGCATTGGGAGCAGAAATGCCCAGGGCATCCATGGACCCATGGGCCACAAGGCTGAGCTTGACTGTGATGGGGAGGCAGGGCCTGGACCCCCAGGGCCACGTGGGGCATGGACGCCCCGGAAGGAGCTTGGGTGTCACCAAAGGCATGGGAGGATGTCTGACGGGTGCCTTGAGACCTTTCTGGCTGCTGTGGAGGCCATGGCAGGGTGACTGGTGGTGATGGGACAGTTGAGGGGGTTTCTTGAAGACTTTTGAGGTGGAACTGATGGATTTGATGAGTAGGAGAGGCCACGGTGCTGCTGGTTTCCACTTGCTGCTGCAGGGGAGTCAGGGGGGTTAGGAGGTGGAGGGAGCAAGGTCAGGAGCCCACCTGAGAGAGGTGTTGGACATTCACAGCCCACTGAGTCTCACTCAACCCCTCATCAGTATTTGCTCTGGAATTGAGGGCCCCAGGCACAGCCCTTTCGCATGCCAGAGGTCACGGTGCTCAGAACCACACCTGCCTGCAGCAGGAAGCAGGGTATCCTTCCCCCTGGCTGGGTGGCGTGGGGTCTTCCAGGGTCCTCTCTGTCTTCCCAGCTGCCCAGGTATTGGTCAGCACAGGAAACGCAGCAGCTCTCTGGCGACTGTCGTTGCTCGTGGTCTCTGCCTAGGCTGGTCCTGGGAAAGGAGGGGTCTTGGTGCTCTGGGTTGCACCGTGGCCCTGGGGGTGTCCTCAGGGCTCCATTCAGCACTTCCCTGGGCCCTGGACTAGGGGTGCCTCATCTTGGCCAACTCACCTTGGAGCTCCCACCTGCTGAGTTTCTGTTCAGGGAAGGGGTTCTGTGGGGTCCATGAGCGCCAGGGACCCCTGGGAAGTGGGCAGGAGGCAGAGCAATGCTGGCCATCAGTGCCAGTGTGAAAGGGCGGGCAGCACAGTGTGGTCTGGGTCCTGGTCTGGCCCCCGTCCTCCTTGAAGCAGGCTGAAACCTCCCTCCTCGGGTGCTCCCTTCTTAGGCAGCCAGGTCCGGGCCCAACTGGGCTGTGCCTCTGCTCGCCGCGGCTCATTCCTCGTCCTCCTCTCTGTCGCTCCACCTCCTGTCTCCTCCGAGTGCCCACCCTGCCTGTCCCCGCCCGCTCTTGCTGTCCTGGCCCTGGCTGTCCTGTCCGGCGGCTTCCCTCTGCTTTGCAGCTCCGTGTTGTGTCGTGAGCCAGGCCATGCTGCCACCGCTGCCCTCAGAACACGTGTGGAGGGGTGGCCCATGACCACAGCCCCTACTTCCCCCCAGGGCCTTCGTGTACCTGAGCAACCTGCTGTACCCCGTTCCCCTGGTGCACCGTGTGGCCATCGTCAGCGAGAAGGGCGAGGTGAAGGGCTTCCTCCGCGTGGCCGTCCAGGCCATCTCAGGTGCGTGTGGGCCAAAGGCCATGTGTGGCGTTGGAGCCCCTGGGGCTGGCTCTCACCTTTGCAGGCAGAGGCAGGGACCTGAGAAGGGCCTTCTGGCATCATGTGGTGGTCAGTGGGAAGCTGGCCTCAGCTGGCCCTCCACTCTCCCTGGGGTCAACCTGAAGCTGTTTTTCCACCCTGTCCTGGGCTGGCACCTGGGGCTGCTGCCCCCCAGTAGTCCCTGGAGGGGAAACCCCTGCAGTCCAGCTCTTGGCTCTGGCCTCCTGGACTCCCTGGGGTCAGCTGGGGGTGCCTTGGGGGCTGTGCAGGCTGAGCCCAGTGCCACCTGAGCCTGCTCTGGTTGGGGGTCTCCACCTTCCCATCAGGCAGCCCCAGATGAACCCAAGACCACCTGGATCCTTTGCCCAGCCTTCTGCAGAGCAGGTGCTCTCTGTCAACACGTCCCACCCACCCGGCTGTCTCTGCAGCCCCAGGAAAGGCTTGCGAGGCGCAGTCCCTGGCCCCTGGGCCCTGCTCAGGGCAGCCCTCCCTGGGGTGCTTCTGGTTCCCTGATGCACTCCCTGGTCTCTCAAGCACAGGCCTTTCCGCCTCCACGCTGGGCCTGAAGATGCAAGCCCCTCCCTCGTGGGAGGTGGAGACTGGCACTGCTCGGCCCAGGCCTGGCCGGCTCCTGATGGCGGGAGGTACCAGGGCAGCCCCAGAGTGCCTGTGAGCCTTGGTTTGCTCACATGTAAACGGGATCCGTTGTAATGCTCCACACCTGATAGGAATGTTGAAGGCTACTCGAGAACACAGATGTGAAAGAGCTTGGCTGCCTGGGGAGCTGCAGGGCAACAGGCGGCTTGTGCCATGAGGGAAGGTCCCACTCCCTTCCCAGCCCACCCCGGGCTCCCCCACCAAGGTCTCCCCTCACCAGGGACCACTTTTTTTCCTCTCGAAGGCCTTGGCTGCCTGGGCACCCTGGGGAGGGAGTAGTACAGACTGACAGGCAGGCAGATGGATGCAGAGAGGATGTGCATCTGTGGCTGCAGGGGGGCTCCTGGCTACCTAGTTGAGGCTGCTCAGAGGAGTGACTTGGAGCAGGCTGAGGTGGCCATACCCCTCCCCAGATGGCAAGTCCCCCAACTCTGAGATGGCTCATATTCTCCACCCTGAGATACCTCATATTCCCCACAACACGCAAGATGTCTGGTCCTCGCAGCCCTGCTATCCTGGCTGCCTTCGGAGATTGTAATCCCACCTAATTAGTGAAGTTAATTTGACTCTGATGTCAAATTCTCCTTATCCCATAATTTCTTTCTTTTCTTTTTTTTTTTTCTTTTTGACGAAGTCTTGCTCTGTCGCCAGGCTGGAGTGCAGTGGCTCGATCTCGGCTCACTGTGCAACCTCTGCCTCCCAGTTCAAGCGATTCTCCTGCCTCAGCCTGTTGAGTAAAGTAGCTAGGACTACAGGCGCATACCACCACGCCCAGCTAATTTTTGTATTTTTAGTAGAGACGGAATTTCACCATGTTGGCCAGGCTGCTCTCGAACTCCTGACCTCAAGTGATCTGCCCGTCTTGGCCTCCCAAAGGGCTGGAATTTCAGGCATGAGCCACCACGCCCGGCCAGCCACCGTGTCCAGCCTAGCTCATGATTTTTAAATGTTGTTTACAGCACCTCCCACTGGCCATGTCTTTGCTTGTCATCCAGTCACTGTGATACCACCGTGCTGAGAAGCTGGGGGCCCAGCTGGGGAGGGAGGGTGAGCACCAGGGAAGGGCCCCAGCCCTGCTGCTGCAAGGTGGGGTATTTACCGGAGCTGCAATGCTCAGGAAAGCTGGGAACACCTATTACCTCCCTCTCCCCTCCAGGAGGGGCCACCCCCACCTCACCAGGTCCTCCCGATCCTGCCTTGTGCCAGCAGCTCCCACCAAGTGGTCAGGATGGCTGAGCAGAGCCATGCTGATCACTTCCTCCCACTGGCCCCCATCCTGACAGCCACCCCCTGAGAGTGGGGCTGCACCAGAGGCTGTGGGGCTGGCCCATGTCCTTGTGAGGGCAACTGCCGTCCCGGTCTGCCCTGGTCAGAGGGGGCCTCTGGGGTCCACGTGGAGGTTGCCCATTTCCCAGGCCCCGAGTTCAATCTCAGTGCAAAGCTCTACCTCTGTCCCGCACCCTATGGGATTGAGAGGCACCCCCACCTCTCAGATGAGGGTCGCCAGTTAGGAAGGTGCACGGCAGCTCTGAGCCCAGGTCTGTGTGCCCAGGTCCACAGCCCCTGCTCTCCCAAGTCATATACTGGGAACCAGGCTGGGACAGTGCCTGGGAAGTGCTCCTATCCTGGGCTGGGTCACCAGGCCTCCTGCCGGCCATCCTACAACTGGGTCATTTTATGTTGGGTGACACCTAATTGTTTCCCTGTCTGATGGCTGTGGTGGTGGAGAAGGGAACTTAGAAAAGGCCGCGGCCCTTGCGTTGGTGGTCTCAGGAGTCTCACCAGCCCTGCCTGTGACCTGGGCGAGGTCGTTTGCTATTCCCTCAGCACTGACTCCTCCATGAGCAGGCGCTGGCTGTCACAGACCATGGCAGGACAGAGCCCAGGGCTTCAGGCAGAGGGTCCACTGAGAGCTTTGAAGGCTGGGGAGTGTGGGCGCATGCACCGGCAGGCCTGGGGAGTTGTGTAGAGGGGCGGTTGGTGGCCCTCGAACGTCTAGACAGGTGATAGGTGGTAGCTTCGCCCAGATGGTGGCAAAGGCACGTCGTGATTCTGGAGGTGGAACCAGCAGGGCCGGCGGGGTGGTCTCTGCACATGGGGATGGGGAGGAGCTACCGGGTTCTGCTTGAGCAGCTGGGAATGAGGGCAAGATTTGGTTTTGAAAATACAGACTTTGGCCGGGCGCGGTGGCTCAAGCCTGTAATCTCAGCACTTTGGGAGGCCGAGACGGGCAGATCACGAGGTCAGGAGATCAAGACCATCCTGGCTAACATGGTGAAACCCCGTCTCTACTAAAAAAAAATACAAAAAACTAGCCGGGCGAGGTGGCGGGCGCCTGTAGTTCCAGCTACTCGGGAGGCTGAGGCAGGAGAATGGCGTAAACCTGGGAGGCGGAGCTTGCAGTGAGCTGAGATCCAGCCATTGCACTCCAGCCTGGGCGACAGAGCAAGAATCTGTCTCAAAAAAAGAAAGAAAAAGAAAATATAGACTTTGTGACCCCTATCAAAGTGGGCTGTGATGAGGCCATGGCTGCTTTGGGACCCCTGGGCAGTACAGGCGGGTGGTCGGTGTGCCAGGATGTGCCCTGGTTGTCACTGAGCCACGGGTGGCAGCTTCGGTCAGGGGCCTGCTGCCCGCTCTTGTTCCTGTGCCCTCACTTTGACTGCGGGGTGGCCCAGCCTTGCTCTGCCCACAGCCACCTCAGGGGACAAGCTGGGCTCCAACCATTTGCTCCATTTCTCCTGCAGCCGATGAAGAGGCCCCCGATTATGGCTCTGGCGTCCGCCAGTCGGGAACTGCTAAAATCTCCTTTGATGACCAGCATTTTGAAAAGGTACCAAGCTCCCTCCCAAGTCCCAGACCTGGAGGTGCCTGGCGCTCACTGGAGTCCTGTGCACTTTGCTCCTCCAGCGCCCCTGTCTCATCCCACGGGCCTTAAGTCCTCTTGGGGTTCTTCCTTCTGGTCCAGAGCACTGAGCCTCCCCTGTCTCTAAGCACACCACGCCCCCTTTCCCGGGTTTGCCCTGACCCCTGGATCCGCCCATCTCCTACCAAGACCGCTCCAGGGTCCAAGCCGGGGCGCAGAGCAGGTGGACAACACTAGCCTCCAGAGCAGACACTGAGGTGCAGCCGTCCCCACCCTGTCTCCCTTCTCTGGGGCGGCTCTCCTCTGGGTCCCCTCAGGACAGCACGTTCCCACTGCCCCCTTCGCCTGCTCCCTGCCTGCCACCCAGTGAGAATGAGGGGCCCCCTGAGGCTGCCTACCTGCGGTCCTCATGTGAAGGGCCGGCGCTGTGTCCAGTGGCACCTGGACCACTCAGTCTCCTCTTCCGCTCTTGAGAGAGAGAGTGGTGGAGGAAGTCCCCACAGTGCCCCCCAGGCCATGCTCAGGTGGCTCCTGCCCCCAGCTTCTTAGACTCGCTTCTCACCTGTGCCCACCTGGCCGTGCCGTCACCCGGAACCTGGGTGACCTACTCCGTGAGCGAGGTGGTCTGTCTGCCCAACACCTTTTCTCTTAGAGGGGCTGTCGGTGTTGGGGATGCCCAGGAAGGGGAGGGGAGAGAGCTAACCTGCTGGGCGAGGGACCCTGGCAGGCGGGGGTCCGGCTGAACTGAAGACCAGAGTAGAGAGGCGGGTGGTGAGTTGTTTCCAGGACAGCTCAGACCTCACATAGCCATAGGCTATAGAATGCAAAAACACACATCCACAGCAGGGGAAACAGGCCTGGGGAGGTGGGTGCCCCCTCACAAGGCAGGGGCAGGTCTAGTACGTGGGTTCATGGAGGCCCCAGCGCAGGCTCTGGGTGGCACAGCCCTCCGGTGGGCCTGTGACAGGGTCTGCGGTGCCCCTCCCCAGCCGGCTCCTGGTTCTCTCTGACTCTGGTCCCCCTCTGATCAGTTCCAGTCCGAGTCTTGCCCCGTGGTGGGGATGTCCCGCTCGGGAACCTCCCAGGAAGAGCTTCGCATCGTGGAGGGCCAGGGCCAGGGCGCAGACGTGGGGCCCTCAGCCGACGAAGTCAACAACAACACCTGTTCAGGTGGGTTCGCCACCCAGCTTCCCAGGGTGTGGGGCGCGCTGAGACCTGGTTCCTGAGCC
>NC_045444.1:126730846-126748935 GCF_002776525.5 Piliocolobus tephrosceles | reverse complement strand
CCCAGCTTCCCAGGGTGTGGGGCGCGCTGAGACCTGGTTCCTGAGCCCAGCTTCCCAGGGTGTGGGGCGCGCTGAGACCTGGTTCCTGAGCCCGGCCCAGGGTGTGGGGAGTGCTGAGACCTGGTTCCTGAGCCCGGCCCAGGGCTGTGGCTGGAAGACGATATGGTCTGGAGGTCCATGATTCTCCTTGACTCCCAGCAGCGGTGCCCCCAGAAGGCCTCCACCTAGACAGCTCCGAGAAAACCGCTCTGGACGGGCCCCTGGACGCTGCCCTGGACCACCTCCGCCTGGGCAGTACCTTCACCTTCCGTGTGACAGTCCTGCAGGCGTCCAGCATCTCTGCCGAATATGCTGACATCTTCTGCCAGTTCAAGTGAGCCCCTGCTGCCTTTGTGTCCCCATGCCGCACAGGGACTCTGTGCCCAAGGCTCCCCTGCCTGGGCGCTGGGCAGGGTGCAGGCCATGTTGGTGCCATGTCGGCCCAGCCCCAGTGCCCTGAATGCCCCAGCGCCCTCATGTGAGGCGATTCCACCTGGGAAGGTCTCGTCCCAAGTCCCCCACCCCATACCAAAGCACCTCTTCTGCTTTGCAGCTTCATCCACCGCCACGATGAGGCCTTCTCCACGGAGCCCCTGAAGAACACAGGCAGAGGCCCCCCCCTCGGCTTCTACCATGTCCAGAACGTACGTCCCTGGGGGCGTCTCCCCATCCCTGCCACTGACCGACCCTCCCAGGGCCTCTCTGAGCATGGCTCATTCTCCCTCTTCTGAACACCAGTTGTGGGCCAGGGCTGTCCTGAGCACCAGGAACTCCAGTGCCAGGCAGGGTGTAGGAGTGATTTCTGGGCAGTGGGAGACCCTTGATGGGTTTACAACTGGGGGTTGGGGGCTGCTCAGAGCCCCTGAGAGCTGCCCATGGTGAGCGTAGAGCCGACGGGGAGCCGGATGCAGGTGCAGTGCACTGGGGCCTGGGGTTTGTACTGAGGGCTGTGGGTGCTCAGCGAGGGCAGCCCTGGCTTGAGTATTGGGACTGGGAAGGAGGCAGGGTCACAGGGGCTGCAGGGTGCCGGCAACGTCCTGAGAGGTCTGGAAAACTCCAGGCAGGAGAGTGACGGCAGCTGGGCTGCTAGGTTGATGGAGAGGAGGGGCCTTTAGGGCAGAGCAGCTCCTCCTGGAGGCGGGAGAACTGGGCTTCTGGGGCAGCAGGGGAAAGAGGTGCCTAACGGTGATAAGGAAAGCTACCAGGGAGCCAGGCTTTCAGTGCCAGGCCACGGGTGTAGATTTGGCAGGGCTGATAACCTGGAGACTCAGTGGGTTAGTTGACTGGGACTTCTGTCACAAAGCACCATAGATGGGGGCATCTAAAACAACAGAAATGTGGCCTCCCACAGCTCTGGAGGCTGGAAGCTCAGGATGAGGGTGTGGGCAGAGTCGCCTCCTTCTTAGGCCTCTATCCTTGGCTTATGGAACAGCTACCTCTTCCTTGTGTCTGTCCGCGTGGCCCTCGCCCTCTGCGTGTGTCTGGGCCCAAACTTTCCCTTTTCATAGGGACAGCAGCCATGCTGGATTGGGAACTACTCTGATGACCTCTCTTTCACTCCGTTATCTCTGTAAAGGCCCTATCTCAGGATATACTCTCCTTCTGAAGTCCTGGGGTTAGGACTTCAACATATGAATTTGGTGAGGGGGACACGGTCCAACCCGTAACTCTTGCTGAGTGGGGCAGGGCCCAAGAAGGGGCGCCCTGCAGAGACCAGCACTGCCTCTGTCACCTTTCCCAGCTCTGTGTTCTGAAAGGGCAGCTGACCGCGCGGCCCCTGTTCATCCTGGGGAGAGAGGCCGAGGGACACACTCCAGAGTCCGTCTGGGGCATGTGGTGGGAGGAGGGGCTGGGCTGAAGGGCCTAGAGGAGGCTGCTGCCCCTGGGCAGAGGTGGGCCCAGCTAGGGGTCCCAGATCTGGGCCTGAAGCACTTAGCTCACGGATGTGACTCTCCTTCCCCCTTGAATGTGGCCTGGCCGTGCCCTCCTGTCCTCCCACCTGCCTGCCCACCAGATCGCGGTGGAGGTGACCAAGTCCTTCGTCGAGTACATCAAGAGCCAGCCCATTGTGTTCGAGGTTTTCGGCCACTACCAGCAGCACCCGTTCCCGCCCCTCTGCAAGGACGTGCTCAGGTCAGCGCCCTGGGTCGGGGATTCGGGGTTGCTGTCCTCAAAGCCTCTGCCCGGATCTTTTCATCCAGCTGTCTTGAAGCTGCAGAGCCTGTGCACCCCCTGAAACCCACCTCCCCTGCCAATCCAGGAGGCCTTTTGCCCAGGGCTGGCAGGACTCGGAGAGCGATTAAGAGCTCTGGGCCTGCCCACAGCTTCTCTCCTTCAGGACTGCAGAGGGTTCCTTGTGAGCGTTGCTTGACCTCCTGCTGGCCTGGGCAGTGTGCAGGGGCTGCCAGCTGTAGGATGCTGGGGTGGCCCCAGGGAGATGACTTCTGCTGCTGACCAAGGACCCCAGGAAAGGGGCCCAGCTGTGCCACACCCTGAGGAAGCCCGGCCTAGCTCCCTCCGTCCATACAGCCTCCTGAGGCCTGGAAGATGGGGGCTCAGAGAGACTTGTGGGGCTGGGATGTGAAGTCAGGACTTCCACTCAGGCCATCTCACCCAGACCTTTGACGGTGGATGGGAGTGTCTACCCTGGGCCAAGCCGGCCCCTCCTGGGCACCTCGAGTGCAGAGAGAACAGCAGAGAGGCCTCGGGTGGGCGCTTGTCTTCCCACCTCCAACTCCCCTCAGCTGTCAGGGAGCTCAGGGGCCCTCCGGGGTGTCAGGGAAAGAGAAGGGCAATGCAGGCTTTGTTCTGGGGCTGCTTGTCTGTCCTTGGGAGTGCCCGAGGGACTCTGGACTGGAAGCCAGAGCTTGAACCTTGCCCTGGTTTCCTGTGGCCTCTGGGGTGGAATCTGGGGTCCCAAGGGTCTCTCCTCTTCCTCCCACCCAAGCTGGTGAACGGTCCTGGGGAAGAGAGGGCGGGAGGGGGCAGGGATGGGCACCTGGGGCCAGTAGCCCTCTGTCGCCTTCTGACCCCTCCCACCCAGGGTCCCACAAACACCTCACACTAGTGTTTCTTTCTCCACAGCCCCCTGAGGCCCTCGCGCCGCCACTTCCCTCGGGTCATGCCACTGTCCAAACCAGGTAGGAAGGGTCTCTGGAGCCATCTCAGGGCAGTGGGCTCCCCTCACTGTGGGTGCTGTAGTGGGCTGGGCCCCCGCAGTGGATGCTGTCCTCTGTGACGGGGCTGTGCCCTCCCAGGCACTCTGGGGCCACCCTGAGCCTGTCAGGCCTCATGGGGTCCCTATGGAGCAAGGGTCTGCCCTGTGCCCAGAAAGCAGCCTGGAGCTGGTGGCAGAGGTGTGGGGAGCCGAGGAAGGAAGACAGCAAGGGGGTTGGGGACTTTGACGGGACTTCAGGCATCTCAGCTAAACACAGAGAGGTAGAGATTTGGGGGTGAAGGGCAATCTAGGAAGCTCCTTCATGGGGGTCCAAGGCTGGAGGTGGGAGTGAGAGTGTGGGATCAGTCAGGAGGAGTATTTGTCAGAGCTTTTGCCCAGAGCCTGGAGCCTCTGCCTGTGGGAACAGGTGGGTCGTGGAATAGCACTTGAGATTCATTGGCTTTTAGTTAAAAGAGTGGAGTTTATTCCCTGCAGACCAAAACCCGAGGACATGGTTGGGGAAGAGCTAAAGGCAGCCAGACTGAGGCCCTCGCAGCCCAGAAGCCCTCCTGAAGGCTTACCAGAGGGTAGGGGCCTGTGTGAGAAGCTGCCCCTGCAGCTGGTGGGTGGAGGCACTGGGTCTGCGCACGTGGTGACCAGGTGTCAGCCTCTTGTGCCTGTCTTGCAAGGACCCTGTCCTTTGAGCCCCTGTAAGATGAAGGTTTGCACGCTGAGGACACTGTGGGAGGACACCCTCCAGCTGCTGCGGAGCCAGTCCCTGGTCTGTACAGGTTTTGTGGCCCGCAGTATGGGTTCCCTGAGATTCAGTCTTCCCCACAGCCTGCAAGAAAGACCTGTAGATCCATATTTGTAGGGGAGGCAGAGGAGGCTCAGCAGGGACTTGCTAGAGGAGGACCTGTGTGATGGGTCTCAGAGAAGGGAGTGGTGGACAGAGGTGGGTGAAGGATGTGAGGACAGAGGCTGTTTGTCAGGAGCTGGACACAAGTGGAGGGCCAGTGGGAGCTGAGGGACAGGGCCTCTTGGGCCAGGCCTGGGTGCTGGTGAGATGTGCTTGGACTGGTGCAGTAGGCTGTAGCCAAGCTGTGGTGTAGGCGATGGGCCTGGCAGCACGGCAGAGGAGCCCCGTGAGGGTTGTGGGGCTTTTGAACAAGTGTATCTGTGGCTGCACTGTTGGTTCTTGGAGTCTTGACCACTGTCCTCCTCATGAGCTGTGCCCAGTGTGCATGGCCATGTGCCTTTCCTAGCCAGGGCACAGGGAACGTGAGCGTCCGTGTGACATGCTGAGGCCACAGAGTGCCCAGGACCCCATGTATTTTGGGAATGGCTGGGGTTGGCTGGTTGTTTCCCTTGAGGAGGGGGAGGTGCCCTCACTGCCTCTGAGCCCCCTTGGCCCTGGCACCTCCTCCTCGAGTGTGCCCTTGGCACGTGATGGGTCAGGTCTCCCATCCACGCATGCTGCCTTCCTGTCCCTACAGTACCCGCCACCAAGCTCAGCACGCTGACGCGGCCCTGTCCGGGGCCCTGCCACTGCAAGTACGACCTGCTTGTCTACTTCGAGATCTGTGAGCTGGAGGCCAATGGCGAGTGAGTGCTGGTGCTGGGACCCCCAGGGTGTGAGTGGGGGGGGGATGGGGCAGAGAGGGATGAGGACCTGAGCTGCCTGAGGGTTGCCAGCATCCAGAGTCGTCCTTCCAGCAGGTGTTCACTGCAGACCTCTTGTGGGCCCAGCCTCATCTTGGTCCTGGGGAGTAAAAGCAGACAAAGCTCCCCACTGTCCTGGAGGAACTGGCATGGGGGGCAGGGAGGTGCTTTACAGATAAGCACCTGAATTGGTGGCCCCGTGGTCCTGAGCACTAGGACAGCACACCAGGGTATGGGTCGGGGACGGGGCGGCAGAAGGCACTCACAAAGTGATCAAGGGACTTTTGAGCAAAGACCTGAAGGAGGTGGGAGGGGAGCCCTGAGGCCCTGGGTAGGCAGGTTCCTGGGCCCCAGTGCTGAGGCCAGTGGGGGTCTGCCTAGTGCCCTGGGGGCAGCTGGGAGCTGGGCTGTGGCTGGCAGCTCAGGGTGGGGCTTGGTGGAGACTCAGGTCCTTGCCCAGAGTGGGACAGGAGCCTTAGAGGTTGGAGCAGACGAGCCCATCTGCTAGGATTTCCTCTGGATCCTCTGGTCTTGGGTTGCGGATCTGCAGGGCACCAGGGGAAGCAGAGGCCCTTGGGAACTTACAAAGATCCAGCCCAGAGGGACCAGGCCGTGCCATACTGTGTCTTCCTGTTGGACACCCTGACAGTCCAGTGGGCAGGGCTGGGAGGCAATAGCCAAGGAGGCCTGGTGGGTTTCTGTGCTCAGCTGACCCTGGTCTCCATGGATCAGGCCGCCTGATCTTCACCAGAGGGAGCTGCTGATTTTTCCCTGTTTTTGCTCCCATCCACTGTGTCCTGTGCTGCAGGGAGGGCAGGGAGGAGGGGCTGGCCGCTCCTCACCTGTGTCTCTCTCTTCCAGTTACATCCCAGCCGTGGTGGACCACCGTGGGGGCATGCCATGCATGGGGACCTTCCTCCTCCACCAGGTGTGAGCCCCTCCCTGCCCCTACCCTGCGTGTGTCCCCCTCCCCGACCCCAAGTGGCCCCCTGAGCCGTCTGACCATATCCTCTCACCTGGCACCGGCAGGGCATCCAGCGACGGATAACAGTGACACTGCTGCACGAGACAGGCAGCCATATCCGCTGGAAGGAAGTGCGCGAGCTGGTCGTGGGTGAGCACAGTGTGGGGGCTGCCTTGGGGGGTGGGGCCAAGCTGGTGGGAAGAGTATAGACCCTGAGCTGGATGCCCGGGTTCTAATCACACCTCTGCGTCTGTTGCTGCGTAACCCTGGCCAAGTCACATAACCTCTCTGTGGGTCACCTCCTCGCCTGAAAAGGAGAGCCTTGGACCTGGGTGGCGATCTGCAAATTTCTGTTTAATCAGTGTATTGGACTTCTGGGGCTGCCGTGACAAAATGCCACAAACCAGGTAGCTTCAAACAGCAGACATTTATCATCTCACACTTCTGGAGGCCCGAAGTCCAAAATCAAGGTTCCGGCAAGAGACTCTCTCTCTGAAACCTGTTGGGGAAAATCCTTCCCTGCCTCTTCCAGCTCCTGGTGGTGGCCAGAATCTTGGGCGACCCTGGCCTGCAGATGAATCAGTGCATTTTCACAGGCTTCTCCTGTCCTGTGTCTTGCTGTAGCCCTTTCTCCTAAGGACATCTGGCAGGTTGGATTAGAGGCCCATCCTGCTCCAGGGTTGACTGCATCTTTACTCAGCTTGATCACCTCTGCAAAGCCCTACTTCCAAATAAGGTCCCATTTGGAGGTCCTGGAGGGTAGGACTTCCACGTATATTTTCCGGGGTCACAATTCCACCCATAACCATCAACAAGGATCTTATACTCTTTTCTTCCATGACCTCATGTTTTGAACTCGGGTCCACCAAATGTTTCCTTTGCTAAGGTGGAAAGAATTTGTCTTCTCAGTTTTCATTCAAGGAGGCAGACAGTCATCCACTCAGTGTGTCACTAGCATGAGGCCAGCCCGGCCCTGCCTTGCCCCAGGCATTGCCATGGCCGGGCTGGGTGACCGCTCAAGGTGACTTCCCTGGGGCTGGACCCATCACCCTGTGTCCCAGTGCAGGACTGTAGACAGGAGGTTCCAGGCTCACCAGGATACATGCTTATGTTTTACAAGTTTTGTGTCTAATTTCACATGAATGAGAAAGTCATGGAACAAGCACCCAAACCCTCCTTTCAGAGGTTGTTTAGGGCAAGTCTAAAAAGAGTGAATTGATTTACAGGCAGAATGTTAGCAAACACACAGCTTATGGACCCGGCCCCATGGTAGTGGAGGAACGATCCCTGGAGCACCACTCCCCCATATTCTGAGTCCTGGTCTCACTTCCCTCACGGCAGACAGGAGAGCAGGAAGCAGGGAAGCCGGATCTGCATGGTTGAAAGGACGCATCCTCTGGGCCTCGGTCTGTCACCCCTCAGACCCTGCCTGCTCAGATCCCACATACTTCTCCCCACCTCCTTTCTAAAAAGGCCAACAGGAGTGTCTGTTTATGTGGGGTGGGAGGATCAGGGATGCTATTTAAGGGGATTTGGGGAGATATGGTATGAACCCCAGTGCCCCCCTTCAGGCTAAGGGGTTTGGGCTCAGCCTCTCTGGGCTTCATGACCGAGCAGCCCTGTGATTGGCAAAGAGCGGCCAAGTCACTTTCTGGGGAGCACCTAGCGTCTCTCCTGCTCCTCACCTGGGACCTGATCTCACTGTTCACAGCCTTCTCTGAGCTCAGCATCCCTCCCAAGAGGGCCATGGGACTTTCCAGCCCCGTGAGTTGGACAAGACTGTGGGCACGGGGTCAGTGAAAGGGGTGAAAGTCAAGGAGAGACCCCAGGTGTCTGTGAGCAGGGAGTGGGTGCACCCTTGGAGGCAGGGGAGGGAATCGAGGTGCGGACAACAGAAGCTCAGGACCCCAGCCCAACCCCTGGCTCTCTGCCCAGACCAACAGGCTCATGGGTGTCAGTTTTGTGGGCCAGGTACTTGGTAAGACTCAGAGCAGTCTGAACACTGCTCAAGTGCAGGCCCCAAGGGCTGAGAGTGGCTCTGCCCAGGCAGCAATCCCTGCAGCTGAGCTGCTTCCCCGCCATGGGTGCTGCCCCAGCATGGACCCAGAGGGCCCTGGCATAGGGAAGGGCACTTTGCTGGGATCCACCTGCCTCCTCCCAGGACCTAAGTGCTGCAAGGTCATGGGTCGGAGTTCCAGCAATGGGCTGGGGCAAGCCCAGTGCGCACCTGTCAACACAAAATCCTAGCATGTCCTGGGTTTTGTCTTGTCCATGCGTGGTGGAGGAGAGGGAAGCCTGTCGTTCCTTCCTGATGCAACAAAGAAAATGTACACGTTTGTTTACTCCTTTGAATGAGCAGAACTGTCACTGTCTGGCCGAGAAATTACTAGGTGAAGCCACTAGGCAGTTTTCCTGCCTGATAACAGTTCTGGTGTCTTTCACAGAGACAGACAGACACGCCCAGTGCATGCATCTTAGCGGGCTCTCCTGGAAATGCCCCTTGTAAGAAGAGGTTATATGGCACAGATAGTGTCCTCTCCTCTCCCCTCCCATCCCTCCGCTCCTCTGCTCTCCTTTCCCTGCCTCACTCCCTCCCTCCCTTTCCTTGTTATTATCATTATTTTTAGGTGTAAGAAGCAGCAGGAACATTCCTCCTCTGTGTCTTGCTTAGCCTTCCTTTTCCAGCAGTCGGGAAGGCCTATGGTTTCCAGGCTAAGCACCTACATTTGTCAGTGTGTGTACGGGGTGTTCACTGTGGCCGAGAGACAGACAAGAAAGACCGTGGAGCAGTAACTGCACATGGCCCCTGGGTCGCCGAGGACCCTGCAGGGCCTCCCTGTTCCCCCTGGCACCGCCTTTGACCGATGCTTTAGTGACCATGTGGGGAGCTGGCTTACTGATAGCACCCTCACCTGAGGCAACCAGCAGGGTCCAGGGTCCCACCTGCCCCCTGGGAAGTGACCCGTGGCCCGTTGCCTTTTCTGCAGGCCGTATCCGAAACACTGCAGAGACTGACGAGTCCCTGATCGACCCCAACATCCTGTCTCTCAATATCCTTTCTTCCGGATACATTCACCCAGCCCAAGATGACCGGTGAGTTGGAGACTCCCTGGAGACAGGGCCCAGGGCATGTTCCCAGCCTGCCAGGCCCTCGGCCAACCCGGCACAGGGTCCAGCCACACAACGTGACCCGCTCAACGCGCTCCTGTCCCTCCCTCCTGGCACCTGCAGGAGCTGTGCGGTGAGGGGCTGGTGGCCTCTGCGCCCCCAACTCCTCGTTTGTGCACCCCGTCGCTGGTTCAGGCATCATCCCCATGCCCATTTGTTCATCACCAAGCAGAGGGGCCAGCTCAGGGGCTGGAGGATGAGCTGAGTGCTGTCCTCGGGAGTTTCGTTGTTGGGTGGTGTGGGGATGAGTGGCTGTATATCCAAGGACCATGCTGCTGTGGGCAAGTCAGTGGCCTCTGGCAGGCGTCCTGGGGCTAGGGGTCGAGCAGCTGGGGTGGGACGCCCACAGGCACTGCTTGGCACAGGCCCCTCACCACCAGGCTGCTCCTTTCTACACTCCCTTGCATGGCCAAGACCCCACAGTCTGGGCAGTCCCAGTCCGACCTCATTTGGGCTGGGGGTTCGGCGCTCTGGGATGTCTGTGGCAGCCTTATCGGGGTCTGTTGGGGTTAGGGGATGGGAGAGGGAGGCAGCCCCTGCGGTTGGCCTGGGCAGGTGGCTCAGCACTACCAGGCACAGCCCTGGTGGGTTTGGATGTCCCTCGGGCTCCACTGCATCCCAGATGCTGCCTTCCAGATGCTTGGGGAAAGTGGGGCGGGGGCTCCGGTGTCCAGTCCTGGCTGATCCCTGGCGGCTCAACCTGGCTCATGACGCACAAACCCAGAGGGGACCCTCAGAGCTGGAGCCGCGGGTGTCTCCATGGCTGTGTTTGTAGGAAACATCTTTGAGGGCCTCCCTGCAAGGAGAGTCAAGGTCATAAGGAAGGAGGGTGCTGGGGGGTGTCGTCTCCTATTCTGACTTGGGTCCAGACAGAGCTTGGTTTCATCAGAAACACCCAGAAAGTGGGCTATCGGGGCTTAGCACTGCAGTAAGGAGGGCACTGCAGGGGCAGCCAGGGGGCAGCTGGATAGTCAGGGTGGGCACAGCGCTGAATAGTAGGGGGTGGGGGTTGGACAGAGACCTGGGCAGGGCGGATGCAGCTCTGGTCCCAGCCCTGCCTGTGGCCTTCCAGAGAGAACTTGCCCTGCACTCATGTCCGCAGGAGGGTGGATGCAGCTCTGGTCCCAGCCCTGCCCGTGGCCTTCCAGAGGGAACTTGCCCTGCACTCATGTCCACAGGAGGGTGGAGAATTCGGGGGTGTTCTATGTGGAGGTGGCGCCATGATGGGGGGACACGTCTGGGAGAGGGGGAGATGAGGCAGACCAGGTGGGATGGGTCGGGACTTGGGGGCTTCCTCGTGCCTTGCTTCTCCTGCCACCATGAGAATGCTCCCTGGTGAGGCGTGGAGAAGGCCTGGAGCTCCCAGCACGGGCACTGCCTCCAGGGTATGGGCTGCTGTCCCTGGGCTGTGGGGGACCAGGAATTGGAGTTGGGGTGGGGCCCAGAAGGGCAGGTCTGCTATGTGAGACGTGCTTTGGATCCTGGGAGATGACCTCATTACCTGATTTTCCTGACCTCTGACCCTCCCTCAGCCCAGGCAGCTCCTGGGGTGGGGTGGGCAGGGCCTCTAGACCCCCAACCCCACCTGCTATCTCCCTGCACAGAGGGCTGAGTTTCTGAGGTCTTCCTCAGATCAGCTGCCATGGGTGACATAGGAGGGAGCAGCTCATGGCTGGACCTCAGGCCCCTGTTCCTGGAGGCCCGAGAACCTGTCACTGAAGTGGCTTTGGCCACACACCCAGAGGGCTGTGAGACATGAGGCCGGTCCCACCGTGCCTCTGGGGTTGATGCAGTCCTGCGCTGGGGTCATGGCCCTGGGTCTGAGAAAGGAGGAAGGCGCGTTGCGTGGGCGTGACCTCCTCGAAGCGGCTTTGGCCCTCGGCTTTGGCCCTCGCTTGGCTCCTGCCCGTGCTGGCAGCTCCCTCCCCCAGCCCTGCCCTGGAGCAGTCTCGGGGACTGTCCTCTGCTGGCACCCCCAGGCAGGCACCATCCTGTGGCTTGGCTGACCAGGCCAGTGGGCCTTCCTGTGCCATGGATGGTGCTGGCGTCCTCAGTCCCGTGAGGGGCCGGGCTGCTCCAAGGCCTCTCTCCCCGACATGCAGAGGCTCAGGAGCCCTGGCTTCTGGCTCTGGCCTGGGGCCTCGGCTGCCCATGCACTTTGCCATGGCCTTGCCTCCCACCTGCTCCAGGCCCCGTGCTTTGCAGCCTCCCCGGCTCAGAGTGGGCCTGTGGCCACAGCCCGCTTCCCTCTGCCTGTCCCCTGCCCCGCTCCCGCTGCGCTGCCCAGCCCTCACTAACCGTGTGATTGTTTGTGTTTTGCAGGCAGTTTCTTGATTCGGACATACCTAGGTATCATCTGTGTCCCTTGGTTTCATTTCAGCCTCTTCTTTCCTCCCTGCTCCTCCCCTGACCGCCCCCCACACCCCTGAGAAGTTAACTTCCAGCTTCCTGGACTCCTCACACACGTGCTCACCTGTCCTCCTGTTCCTCCCGTCTTCTTTCTTTTTATTCTCTTGGAATCTTGGTTTGATTTCTTTATTGCTTTCCCACCCCATCCTCTTGGCTGAGTCCCTTCTTCCCCGACTCCTGATTCTGGCTGCTTTGTAGTTTCCTGCTCCCCAGTAGACACTGGCTGGCCTCCTGCTCCTCCTGCCCCAGCCTTGCCCACCCCTTACCACACCTAGCCCTGTGGATGGGCGTGGCATCCCGCACGCTGCTGGCTGGCCCGCTGCCCTTGGCTGCACCACCCTGTGAGGACCAGCCCCACTCCCCTCTCCCCGCAAGGGGCCTTAGCAGGCAGAGCCGTGAGCACAGGGGATGGGGAAGGGCAGACAGGAGCCAGCCCAGGAGACCCTCACACTCCGGCACATTCCACAGCCTCTCGTGAGTCCCTCGCCTGGCTGGGCCAGGAGGAGGGACAGCGGCTCCAGCCACGCTCCTCTGGCTGTGGCCACCAAGCATCCTTTTGTGGAAGTGGCGGGTGGTGAATTCATGAAGAGACCAGAGAGTCCCAGACTCAGGTTGTCCAGCAGATTCCCTTTTCCCCGGCTGCAGTGAGGCCCCCGCCCATGCCAGCCTGGGGCAGGGAGTCGGCGAGACCCTGGGGATGGAGGGCCTCCAAGTCCCTAATCCGGACACTGGTGAGAACTCGAGTCTGTTCCAAATGGAAGGTCAAGGCTGCCTGCTCCTGTGTCCCCGCATGACTGTGGCCAGCATCACGGCAGTTATCCTGTGGGGTGGTGTCTGTGAAGTGAACTGCGCAGCAGAAGGCCTTTCAGACCAATGTTGGGCCTTTAAACCCTGTAGTTGGGAGGTGTGAGGCTGCTCCCGGCACAGAGCCCCAGGGCAGTGGGGCTTGGCCAGCACTTTCTGAGGCCACATCCTTGTCAGTTCATGTTGCTATGGGTCAGGACAGATCATTGACAACTGTGGCTAAGGGACCATGGCCAGGAGAAGATTCTGCCCAGGGGTGGCAGGGCCAGAGTCCCCATTGGCATGGTCCCTTGAGCATGTGCACACACCTCTTTCCATGAACAGATCTTTTCCAAAGGCTGCTGCACCAGCTCTCCCTGGGGACCTGGATGCAGCATAGACCCTGTCAAGGGACCCTGTGATGGTGGCTGCACTGAGGGAGCACAGCCCTGCAGGTCCTGAGCAGGGGTCTCCCTCTCCCTGCAGTGAGTCCGGTGGGCTTGCAGGAGGAGGAGACGGCATCTAGCTAGCTGGTCCTGGAGTCAGCTGGCCTGCCTCTGGGAGTTTCCCCATGCTCAGAAAGATCTGGGTTTGGGGAGCCCATCAGCTTGGGCTCTAATTTAGGAGCTGCTTTCTGGGCACGGGGAGGTTTCCGGCCCGTCAGTGTCATCTCATGGCAGGGTTTGTCTGTATTTTGTTCAAGTTTGAGCTGTGCAGTGTTTGGGTCCCACACCCTCTGCACGTTTGAGGGGGTGCTCAGGCTGGTCCCAGACACCCCCAGGTATAAATAAACGTTAGCACCTCCAGAAAGGCTCCTGTAACGCAGGCAAACGATGGCACTGTGGGAGGAGAGGAACTTTCCCTCCCTTGCCAGCCCC
Organism: Piliocolobus tephrosceles; assembly: GCF_002776525.5. NCBI lineage: Eukaryota > Metazoa > Chordata > Mammalia > Primates > Cercopithecidae > Piliocolobus > Piliocolobus tephrosceles. The sequence goes on along the minus strand of NC_045444.1, from coordinate 126,735,875 downwards.
TGGGCTTTGGGGGCCCATGTACCTGTACCCGAGTGAGGGATTGGGCCCTCTTGTGGCTGTTCCCCCATTCCAGAATGAGCTTGCCGGCCCACACTCCATGGGCAGCAGGCTTGGGACTTGGCTTGCGTAGACTTCAAGCTCAGGGCGTGAAGAGGGGAGGAGAGGGTGGTGTTGGAGTCCTGAGAATCAGAGTTGAACGTCCTTCCTGGGGCCCTGTTCTGCCAGGCCTGGTCTGCCAGACCATGATGGGCAGTGCTGTGGACCAGCAGATGGTGGGTGTGGTGCAGGTCGTCTCATCCCAGACACCTGCAGTGGGCAGGGACCCTGGGGCCTTACAGTGGAGCCATTTGCTGACTGTGTGGATGTGGATAAGCAGGGGCTCTGGTAGAGCCTTGTTTCCATCCCCGAGAGTAAGGATGGTGATAGCCCCTGTGCTGAAGCGTTGTGAGAGAAGAAAGGATGCTGGGGAGGCACTCGGTGCAGGGCCGGCACCTGTCACTTTCTACATGTGAGTCGCACTGTTGGTGTCACGACTGCCTAGCTGGCTGTCACTGTAAAACTCTGTGGTTCCTAAGCAAACGTGTTTCTTATCCCAGTCATTACCATTGTGCTCAGGGGGCTGCACTGGGAAGCTGTGGGTGTCTCTCATACGCATGTGCGCACACACACAGTGCGGGGTGAAGACCAGGTGTATGTGATGTACTCCTTGTTTGTAGAGAGATTTGCTCCAACCTCCTACCCTATATTCTTATATCTTACCCAGGGTCATGTAGGCTGCCTGCCCCAGGGCCACAGGGGTTGACCTGCCTGGAGCAGGAGTCAACAGGGGCCTTCAAAGCCAGGGTGTCTCCCTGAGATGGTGACAAGGAGCCAGGGAGCAGCAGGGCCCATGGCCACCCTGGCCACCCAGCAGCATGGGGGCTCGTTTCTCCAGAGAAACGGTCCAGCTCTGATGTCCTGAGGCTTCTCCAGCCTTGTCGAGAAGGTCCAGTGACAAGCTCCTGTTGAGACCCTGGACCTCAGTCTCCCCTCTGTCCTTCCCTGCTGTGCCATTGGTGGGGCTGCAACATTCACCCACACGGTCATTCATCTTTCACATGTGACTCAGCCACTCATGTGAGCCACATCCTGTGGGATTAAAGGCAAAATCAGGAAAAGTCTGTCCAGGCGGGTCACAGCCTGGCTAGGAAGCTCATTCACCCTCTCATCCCTTCCTCATCCCTCATCCCTTCCTCATACCCTCATCTCTCCCTCATCCCCTCATCCCTTCCTCATCCCTCATCCCTTCCTCATACCCTCATCTCATCCCTTTCTCATACCCTCATCTCTCCCTCATCCATTCCTCATCCCTTACTCTTCCCCATCCCCTTATCCCTCCCTCATCCCCTCATCCCTCCCTCATCCCCTCATCCCTCCCACATTTCCCCTCATCTCCTCATCTCTTCCTCATTCCTCCCTCATCCCCACCCCATCCCCTCATCTCTCCCTCATCCATTCCTCATCCCTTATTCTTCCCCATCCCCTTATCCCTCCCTCATTCCTGCTTATCCCCTCATCCCTCCCTCATTTTCCCTCATCCCCTCATCTCTCCCTCATCCATACCTCATCCCCTCTCATCCCCTTATCCCTCCTTCATCCTGTCATCCCTCCCTCATCCCCTCATTTCACCCTCTCTTCCCTCGCCCCCGAACTCCTCATCCCCTTATTAGCTCCTCCCCTCATTTCCTCATCTCCTCCCTCCCTCCTCCCCTTACCCCCTCGTCCCTGCATTCCCTAATTCCCTCACCCTCTCCTCCCCTTACCCCCTAATTCATGCCTCCCTTCATTACCTCCACCCCTTTTCCCTTCATGTTTCCCTCCCTTCACTCCCTCACCCCCTCACTCCCTAACCCCTTCACCTCCTCATTTCCTCATCCCCTTCTCCCCTCATTCTTTCCTCCCTTCATCCTCTCCTGCCCTCCTCCCTCCTCCCCTCCTCCCAAATCCCTCATCCCTCATGCCCTCCTCCCCTCCTTTCCTTATCCCTCATTCCCTCCTCTTCTCATACCCCCTCCCTCATTCTCTCCTCCCTCCCTCCCCACTCCCTCCTCCCCTCCTCCCCTCGTCCCTTCCTCTCCTAATCTCCCCTCCTGCCCTCATCCCTCCTCCCCTCATCCCTTCCTCCCCTCAAGCTTCCTCCCCTCATCCGTCATCCCCTCATCCATCATTCCCTCCTCTCCTCCTCCCCTCCTTCCTCATCTCCTCCTCCCCTCCTCCCCTGCTTCCCTCATCCCTTACCCTCCAATCCCCATAGCAGGCACTAACCAAGCAGGCTGTGTCCTGGCCCTGTGGCACAGCAGTGATGGGGACTGCTGGCCCTCATTCTGGAGCCGGAGTCCAGTGTTGGTGTCAGCCAGGGCAAGGGGACTGTGGGGATCTTCCCAGTGGGGAGGGCTCACCAGGAAAGAGTGAGCTTGCCTGAGCTCGGGGCACAAAAGCAGAGGTAGAGGGGAGAGTGGAAGAGGCCGAGCCCCTGACCTAGCACTGCCTCTGAGGCCAGATCTGGTCTAGGATTCTCTTTCTCTGAGGACAGCGACCTCCAGGGTCATGCCGTCCAGTGGAGCTGGTGGGGAGCAGTGACATGCTGGTTGTCTCCCAGCTGGCATGGCTTCAGGGGTGGCACACGGTTGGGGCGTCAGCTCTGGCTGTCAGTGGCTGCAGCCCAGTGCTGCTGGTGGAGCCCGGGGCCAGAGCCGCATCCGATGATGCTCAGAGTCCATGCATTCCTCCACCTGTGGGGACAGGATGCAGCTCTCTCCAGCTGCGCCCCCACCCCCTCCCTGCTTCTGTCGTGCCTGTGCCTGGCATCTGGCATGCCTGGCATGTGGCATGCCCACCATCCCAGCCCCTATGTCTAAGTCCTTGGTGGGCTTTGAAATCCAACTGCAGGGGACCCACTTCCTTCTCGCCTGCCTAGCTGTAAAATCTCCCCTGTCTCTGGGTGGATCTCCTGCAGATTTGCCCCCATGCCAGGTTTCGAACTCTCAAGGGCACCGTCAGGCTTCCCAGTTGTACATTTCCCCACAGGACAGAGCCCAGGGGCAGGGCTCAGTCAGGCGAGGAGGGAGCCTGCAACTGCCCTCAGGGGGCTGGGAGAGTGGAGCCAGCACTGACCAGGACTCAGGCTGGAGGTGGAGAGACTGCAGAGCTGGCTCAGGCTGTGGCCCTCAGGGGTGCCTGGCCCAGCCTGCTCCAATTGGCTGGGCCCTGTGCGAATGCTGCTTCCAGCTTTCATCCCAGAGACAGACTTGGGCTGCCTGTGTTCTCTGCTCCATTCTTGGATTGCTTGGTCGGTGGTGCCACATGACTGCGTTGTGTCACGTCCAGATCCTGTGAACCGTATCCCTGAGGTCGGGGTTCAAGCACAATCCCCTGCTCTTAGCTGTGTGTTCACATTGGATCAAGTCTTCTGCTGGGATCATGTTCCCCACGGGTGAGGAGGGTCTGCCCTGGCTGCCATCTGTGGCCTTAGCCTGGTAGATCACCTCCCTGGAGAACCTGGGCCTCCACATCCGGGCTGCATGTTTCCTCTTGTGATGATTCTGAGGGTTTGGCAGCTGTCACGTGGGATAGAGTGAGGGGGGCTTCAGGGGACAGGGCCTGGGGCAACCTCATGCCCGCTCCTGGAGTGGGGGTCCTGGAGTGGTCTTCTAGCCCCTCCCAGCCCACATCCTGCAGTTTTGCCATGGCAGGGTGATCTTGGCCACCTCTCAGCCTTCCTGGGTCTTGGTTTCCTGCTGTATGATCGTGGGGCACCTGTCAGTGGTTCCCATGCTGTGCCCTGCAAGCTTGGTGGGCCCCAGCTGGCAGTGTGGGTCCCATGTGTGTCCCGTGTGGGTGAGCTGCTACTCTGCCCGCCTGCTCCACTCCGATCCACCAGCCATTGTCCCCTCTGATCTCACTTGGGATCTGGGTAAGACCTGTCCTCCTCCTGTAGAGGCTTGAGGGGAGTAGGGGCACTAAAGAATGTTGCCAGGGACTCTCCTGGCCTGAGATTCCAGGGTCTGCTGCCCGTGACCTGGTGGAGCCAGGCAGGATGTGGGCCAAGGGCTGGTTGAGAGGCATTTTGGGTGCAGCTCCCCTGGGCAGAGTGGGAGGCCTCTAGGGCTGACTAGCAGTTTGGAAATGACCTAAGGAGAGCACCATGGCTGTGCCCATGTCAGACCCTGGTCCGGCTGGCCATCTTGGCACCTGGGGGATGGGACAGTGGTATGGGAAGACCCCGTCCCTGCTGTGCACAGAGTCCTATAAGGCCCCCTCCCACCATTCTCTCCCCAGCTCACATGTGAGACTCCACCACAGTCAGGTTCTCAGGGAGATTCTAGTCCACTGGGGTCTGAGCAGGGCAAAGCCACATGCTACCTGGACTGGGAAATTCTCTGCTAGGAACCCCAAGGGGGTTGTTGTGGGCCTCATGTGGAAGTGGGTTCATGTTCTACTTACAGCCCAGGCCTGGCTCCAGCAGAGTCCACTTGCTCTAAGGAGCAGCCCCTGGCTGGGCCTTGGGGTCCTGCCTGCCTCGTTGGGCTTGTTCCTTTGCTGTGTCCCACTTGGGGCCAAGGAGCCCCAGGATGGGGCAGGGACATGGTTCCTGATGACTGAGGAGTGCCTGGACTGGGAGGACCTGGTGCTTTCTGGAGGGTGCACGGAAGGGAGTAGGTGCTGATGCTGGAAAAGACCTGCTGGTTCTGATCCTGGGGCCAAGGGGTGATGGATGGGTGGGCCGTGTCTGCACACACAGAGATGGAAGAGAAGGAAGGGGAAGAGAAGCAAGCTGAGGCCCTTTACGGACTTTGGAGGCAGAAGATAGAGGGTCCGGCACGGGACTGAATGCTTGGGCCCAGCAGGAGAGACAGCTGGTGGAAACTGCAGGCTGGGCCTTACCCAGTGCATAGAGGTAATGAGGATGATAGCGATGCTAGAATGTACTAGATAGTGACGTATACCAGATAGCGATGCTGACGTGTACCAGATAGCGATGCTGACGTGT